>NW_011369002.1:149597-208070 GCF_000735185.1 Notothenia coriiceps | reverse complement strand
CAATGGCGGTACCTCTGGACAGCAGTCAGATCAGCAGTCTTCCCCATACTTGTGATTTTACGTTTACTGAACCAAGCTGAGTGTTTTTCAAAGGCTCAGGAAACCCTTGACAGGTGTTTCGAGTTAATTAGACGATTCAAGTGATTCGTTGAACACCCTACTAGTATACTTTTTCATAGATATTCTAATTTTTTGAGATAGGATTTTTGAGTTTTCTTAAGCTGTATGCCATAATCAGCAATATTAAAATAATAAAAGGCTTGCAATATTTCAGTTGATTTGTAATGAATCCAGAATGTATGACATTTTTGTTTTTTTAATTGCATTACAGAAAATAAAGAACTTTATCACAATATTCTAATTTTCTGAGACAGTCCTGTATAGTCCTGAAACATTTATTCTCATAGTAAAAATGTAAATGAGAACATTTCAGTTGAAGAATAAGTGTAAAAAATATGCAGCTTTTTGTTTATTCTAGAGATTAGATGGTGTTTGGTCATGCTTGTGTGTTTACACGGTGAGCGTCGGCTGTCAAGCATAGAGACATAGAATCAAAGACGATTAGCATGACGAAAAAATCTCCTCAACAAGTCTCACAGTCTCATTTCAACGCTCTAATGAGATGCAGATCATCGCGCGCGACATTCGCAACTGCAGAATGTGCTGTAATCCGACAACAGAGAGATCCATCAGCGCCAAGGCTGACAGACAAACACGGCAGGCGGGAACAGGCAGCGGGAAAAAACAGCAAGGGTGTGACAGTAAAACCAAATCCTGATGCCTGAGACAGAGTCGAAACTCGGCATAATAAACTGAAGCATACTTTGAGATTAAACTCAGCGAGACAGGATGGCAAAATACTGTGCGTCGAGAGAAAAAAGAGGACATTGATAGGCAGCGAGACAGACCACAATGACACTAGAGAATCAAATATATAATGACAAAAGGGTGTTTATAGGAGTAAAATAATAGGAGACAACCAACGAGATCTAAGACTACGAGTGTGAGAAAGGAGAGATGAAGAGGATGAAAATAGGAGAGTTCGGCCTCTGGAGAAGTGAGTGACAGTAAATTCCTGAACGCATACAGATAAAGAGAATCCTCCCCTAAAGCCAGGGGACGTGTTAGTGTGTGTAAGTCTGTGCCGCATGCTGATGTATTACCTTGCATTTCTGCCCTGATAACTAAACTTTGCTGGACAGGTTGACAACAATAAAAAAGGTCAGGGGATTAACCTCCATGTGTGGCCGTGACGACAGTTAAAGCCTGTGCCTGTGTGTGTTTTCCATTCTTTCACCTTCCAGACAGGTGAGATGCTTTCAAGAGGATTGAGGAAAGGTTCAATGGAAATGAATTAAATCGAGCTTTTTTTTAATTCCATGAAATCCAGCAATCTAAAACCAGATTATCCCGTTCACATTCGGTGTGTTCGTGGGTGACTTCAAACTTCTGAGCCAACTCGTAATAAGACTCTGTCATTCAGTTGTTGAGTTAACGTTTTAAAGTAATTATGGAAGCAGTTTGAAATGGACTCATTTATTTCTTTTTTCAGTGACTGATTTCTTTCATCTATCGGAAAAAGAGGGTCCGCATGCTTATAAATAATTTGCTACGCTTATCATTCAAGCAGAGAAGAGGGCGGCATGAGGAGGTCATGTCATCTGAAGTGTTGCCACTGCTTTCATGGGTGGGAAAAGCACTTTTAAAGAGAGGAGAAAAAAGTCACAGTGACATTACAGATCAACAGCAAGGCATCATGCACAACTAAACTGGAAATAAAGTGCCCTTGCAGCGTAGTATGCGGCGATCCACCGACAAGTGAGTGACATTTTATGCAAAGTGTTTTTTTATATTCAACACATATTTGCAAGCCCAACAAATGTATATACCGTGTGCCGCGTGAAAGGTGGAAACAAATAGGGATACAGGAGCTGCAGGGGATCTTTTAAGGGGATGTATTGTAACTCTAGTTAAAGCAGTGGTATGCCGGGGTTGCTCACGTGCGAGGAGGGGTGAAGGGGGATGAAAGGAATCTATTGTAGGAGTCAACCTCGTTTGCAGTGGGAGAAGAAACGTACAGGAAGAATTGCCAGGATGAGCAGAGGTCGAGAAGAGGCACGCTGATCTTATTCAGCAGGTACTTCGTTCTCAGAAAACATCTTTCTGTGTGAGAATACATAAAGCATCTCTTCCATTGTAACTATGAAAAAGAGAATTCAGTTCTAAAATATACCTCTAGCTGTATAAGTAGCAGTCTTATTGCCCTTTAAATAGATATCTCAACATTTGGACAAACATAACTAAAGCTACCTGTAATACTAGAGGGTAGTGTGAAAATGTTTGTTTATGTCGTTTTTATGAACTGATTCTCTGAGGAACTAAACAATTACATCTGCAAAGTCCGTTCATTTCGAACAATCAATGGCCACCTTTTTGTGATAACTATTGGGATGATTGATCGTTTGTTGAATTTGTTTATTTACTAGTAAAACATATCAAACATTCTCCAGTTCCAGCTTTTCGAATCAAATTATTTACTTTCTTTCTTTGTTTTATTTGTTTAAGAACACAATTTTGACATTGTCAGATCTACCAACAGTAAATATTAGGATGAAGAGCAGGCCTCACTTAATTAAGTATTTTTTTATCAAAATTGTTCATATGTTCCTCATTCTAATCAGGTTGACTTCTGACATTTTCTCTGTGATCTGAACATCCCACGGTCGAAGAGTAGTCTTGGAAACAAGCCACGTTGCAGTCCATTACAGCTAACTATTGTGATGTCGGAGAGCCTTAACCTGTGACAGAAGGAGCTTCCTGCCTTAGATGGGCTTGTAATTGGGCCATGTAATTACCAGTGGCTGCCTTGGAGCTCTGCCCAGCTCAGACGCCCCAGGCTCTCATTACCCACAATGCTGGCTGGGCTCTTAAATATCAAACACCTCTTTGTGCTGGAGGCATGACCGCCCCTTAGCCTACGGCTTCCCCTCAGAGCTCTGCTGTGCATGCATGTGTGGGATTGTTTGCGTGAGTGTGTTCCAGCATACATCTGGCTTTAACACATCTTTATCATATGTATTTATATATATAGATGCGACAGGCTGCTTCACCTGTGGTGTCTCACGGAGAGATACCGCAGGTCCTTCCTTCCTGCAGTGGTCAGACTGACAACCACCACAGCCCCTGGTAGACCCTCCCCCCCACACACACATACACACACAATACAGACTATTGAGATCTTGTGCAATAAAAAGGCAATGTGCAATATTGAGACTTTTCTGAAATACTGAGCAATATGTGGATTTCTTTACACATTTGTATAATGTCCCTTACCTTACTTTACATATGTCAAAAAGTTCTGAAGTTGCTCATCATTTTTAGCCATGCATGGATGTGTACTTACCTACTTATTTGTCTTTATTTTTATTCTAGAATAACTAATTTGTGCTTTTCTTCTATATATTAATATATTCTGTATCATTGCATACCTTTGCTGTAACAATGTAAATGTGCCCACTGTGGGACTAATAAAGGATTTCTGATTCCGATTCTGATGAACCTGCTTACATGAATTTAAGTGTAACATATAATGCTCACTTCCAGTCAAAGGCTTGTAGACACAGAAGGGTCCATTTACACTTAGAGCACTTTGCTGTATGTGCTGCTGTGATTCACAACATCTGCATTTTAATCAAATGTTAATGATGTGTTGTTTAAACCTTCCTTTGCAAATTCTATAATCTAAATCTTTAAAACCGACTCTCCTGCGAGAAAAATAAGTCCAAGTGGATCCACTATTCTGTTCGCATTGATTGACTCATGTACTTCAGTGTTCATTTAAAAAGCTGTGGGTCTTTTTTATTTAAGCAAAGAGCAGAGGAAATAGAAGGAAAAAAAGAACTTTACGGAAGCATAGGCAATCAATTAGTCAATGTTTCTCCTTTCAAGTGCATAACTGAGCGGGAGTTCTTCTACGATTAGCATTTTCCCCTAAGTGCATAATCATCACAGAAGGAACAATTTGTCTAAACCTTATTCACAAAACCATTAGTTCACTTACACGTTGGACCTATACATGTAAAAAGAGAAAAATAGTTCTTGTGCAATACGGAGAGAACATTTGATTTTGGGTTGTCGCACTACTCAATTATTGAGTAAGGCAGAAGCCGATACAATCTAAGCCCATAAGTTGATGATTATTCGACCTTAACCACAATGTGAAGGTTCTATATAAAGATTAATTGTGCTTATTCTATTCTTTTAAAATGAAATCTAGACATTCCCGGTCTGGTTGCTGATTGCCTAATTGTTTGTCGTCTGAGTAAATCGACTGTAATTTCATGCAAATTGCAAAAGGGAACATATAGAACAAAATGTATAGAATTTAAAGAGGCCTTTTTATAGGCATAAATCAGGAAGTGAATCACGGACATTATGCAACTCAAATTAGCACGTTGGTATTTGTTTTCCTTACTGAAAGTGCTCATTGCACTACTGTATGTTAGAGTTGTCCTAACCCTCTGTAGACAAATTGTTGAAATACTATTTGAAGGTAGAGTTTGGTCTGATCAACAAAACACTTCCTTTCCAAATCTTTAATATTTTACTAAATGTTTTTGGAGAAATCAGCCTTTCCAGTAACGCTACTCAACATATTGTTCAGCCATGTTTACAAATGACACCGGCAGTCGTGTTAAATCATGAAACAGTGAGTGATGTGTGTAAATCTTGACACCTAAAAAAAATGCTTTCCTATCTTTGATCTTTAATAAACCTGTGAGCCTCATCAGTTCTTCAGTTATATTATATGATGCAGCATCATGTGCAGAGCAACGTTACAGACAATGGGCTTCTGTCGCTCTAAGATTTGTGAAAGATTGATTTTGTGACCCCCAACTGCACTGATGCTCTGAATTGTAGATCACTTTATAAGTAAAATGTGAATGAAAGGAAGTCGGTGCAAATATCAGTCAACTTGTGAATCTGAAGCTGATAGAAAAGGCTTCATTGGTCCAGTGATTACTCATAAAAAAACATTATGAATACAAAATATTCTTTACTGAACTGTTGGAAAAATTCCAGGAACCAATTATAAAATTGGACTCATTAAAAGTTGTTATTTAATTGTGAAAGTGAGATTCTCTGAACCGTGATAATAAGTGTCTACACTCGGAGAGAAGAGGAGAAATAAAGAGTCACCTGAAGAGAGGAGTCTAAAGGTTAGAGAGACCTCACCATATGAAAAACATGACAGGTTTAAACACCTGAGCCAGTTTGCACCTTTCAACATTTTGTTAAAATGTTATTTGGCAAAAAATTCCGGACCTTTCTGCTCCTACCATGTAAAGTCTCAGTGCAGAAGCAAAGTGGGTGAATTCAAATGAAAAATAATTGTAAAATCTTACCGTCATCCTCAACGGAGAACTGGAAGACATCAGATGTGACATTTTCTTCATTCCGTAAGACATAGCAGATCTTCAGGTCATCAATATCAGCTGTAACAGGAAAGTGACTTTAGTTTTTTGGAGTGTCAGGTTATAAAACAGGTTATAAAGCAGTGACCGGACAAAGAAGAACAACAAACAAACAAGAAGGGAAATGACAAGCAAACAAAAAAAATGTTTTGATGTAAATAATGACATGCAAACGAAGGTCAGCGTATTTAGCATTTTAAACTGGAAGCTACACTATGTCACTGACAGATGATACAAAGTGTAACCTTGCCCAAACTTAAAGCAAAGTCCAAATTATAAATTGTATATCCAAGTGCCCTTGTCAAGATAACAAATATGTATATATGAAACAATTTGCATTTTAAGATTAAAAATAAAACTTTCATGTGAAGTGTCACGCTGGCTACACAGAAATAGCCTCAAACACACTTTGAAGTTGAATTATTGCTTTGTGGCTTGTTCAAATACTCGCTCTGTCAAATAATTGTTCAAAAGATGGAAGCTGTCCCGCTTCAGCAGCACACCAGCTACAGTAACAGCAGGTTTCTAGTATCAGACTGATTATGTTCCTTATCAGCACTCAGCATGAACAATTCTCCAACAGAGAAAGCATTCTGAAAGTCATGCATCTGTAACCCAGGACGATAAGGCCGCAACCTCAAACGTGAGACAGCTCGAGCTAAACCAACAGAAAACGATTAAATCCTGAACCTGCCAGCTCTCTGTCAACAGCGGCGGAAAAACCAGGTGACAGTGGATGTTTAATGACAGATCTGGGTAAGAATGTTAAAAGCAGGATTGCAGCAGGCCCCTCCACTTCCACAGCTGCTTTGTTGGCTTTTCCGAATTACAGGGTTACTCTCTGACTCCTTTTTCTCCAACATTCTTCAGAAACGTCTATTATAGTGCTGAAAAATCATCTAGACTGTGAAAGGGCTTGGCCTCTGCGAACAACCGTCTTCAATAATATATTTCAGAGGGAGGAGGTTCATAAAAGTATAAACCCCTGACTCCTTGCTGGGGCGCATCTTAAACCTCTTAGGTGGCTTCCTGTCAAAGCTGCCTCTCCTTATTCCCTTCTGTAAAATGGATAACTATTTTCCGTGTATGCATTATGTTGTTTTCAATGTCATCGCACTGTGGGGGCGGCAAGAAAAGGGTATTCTGTTGAGTTTTGTGACACAGCCTTGAACCTTAGGACCTTGCAAATGTGAAGTCAACACTGTGAACCGGGGCCACATTGTTCATCAAATATTTAAAGAGAAAGCCTCATGGGACGTGCCCTGGAAATAGGAAGAGTAAATAAAGAGCGAGGGATTGTCTCTTTCACCTGACTGATTCCTCTGACGAGCCTGTTTGCTCTCTCGCACTCACTCTCTCACGCCCCTTGCCTCATTCTTTATTTCTCTCATGCCACCTACACCTCCCCCTTCCCCTCTTTCCTCCTGCCTCCTTTGCTCTCCCATCCACTTTACTTGCTCTCTCTGCCCCCTCTTCTGCCCTTTTGCTCCTCGTTCTCGCCGAACTCTTTGTCTCATGGGTGCCCTTCGTTTTTAAAGACTGCAGCCGTACATTGGTTTGCAGAATGGTCCATCCCCAAAAGACTCAAGAGGTCTTTTTTCACTCTGTGTTTTCAGCCCCCGTCTGTGCTTATGCCAAGCTTTGATACAAGCAGGTGGATTTTCTTATTCGTTTGTATGATTGCCTCAGCGTGAGCCACTGCAATGATTGCATCGCTTTAAACCTCAATCAGCGGCATTGTTGTCTTGATTCCGTCAGCATTATCAATAAACAGACATGCAGATGAAGGTTTTCAAATTCATAGTTAAGGTGGCATATCGCTGAATATGAATGTATGTTGGTGGTGCACGGAAATCAATTTGGTCGAGAGGTTTCAGGTTTATATGAATATTTAAGTTTCACCAACTGCTATAAGTGATTTCAAACTTGAACTGACCTGGTCAAACGATGAGACTGTGTTGAAACTCAAATGTCATCCTGTCACTAAAAGATATGCTCTGACCTTTTCACATGATCTTCTACTTCTGTCCTGCTTCATTTAACAAACCACTGTAGAGAACATCAGATGTGAACATTTCCCCACAGAGACAGAAATAATAAATTATTCATCTCTAACCGTCTACAAGACATTTTTGCGAAACATCAGCCTCTAACTTTGCTAATTATGATTTGATGAGGAAGGCACATCTAAATCAGGCCCTCAAATTAACTATTGAATCCCAAGCCTGCACTTGTCATACATATGAATAATTATTACACCATAAATTAAAAATATTTGGTAGGCAGTGTGAAGCATTCATCGAAACGTACATGATTTTTGTGTGAAGTATTTCTTACTGAAGTTTAATATCACGTGAGTATCACTTCACTTTAGGGGAATATAATTATTGGATTGAAATTCAAATAAGTTAAATAAGCACTCTTATGATACTCAAAAGAATGAAAGATGTTTGAGTTGGAAAAGGCCTTTTTTAAATGTCAAAATTACATAAATGCTATTTCATATTCGTTTTGAGAGAGGAATAACCTTTAAGGTAATTCTGTTCTGTTTACCAGAACTTACAATTACATTTGAAAATCTAATTTATATGACGAACATCACTCATGCACAGTACTAAAACTTGTAATTGGATTATGCAATCCACATGCAATATTCATGCAAAGGTTGTACTTTATAATACTGGTGGGTGTTTGTTTACCTTGACTAAATGTGTTGATGGAGTTGTTCCCTTGTCCCAGGTTAATGATGTATCCATGTTTGGGCTGCGTGGTGACGTGGAACACCAGGGAGGCGGGGGTGCTGTCTCTGTCCTCTGATCTCAGTACTTTGGAGCTGAGGGGGAAACCCAGGTGACCAATGGACAAAATCTTCAAAGTGGGGGCACCTTTATTCACCACGATCTGGGGGACGCCGTTGTCGATGGCCACAATGGTGATTTTCATGGTTTGAGGGTGCCGAGTCTCGAACACAGTGTCGGGGAAAATGTAAAAGTCTGTGTGTGTGCCATCGGTGATTGTAAACGAGAAGGAGTCCTCTGAGGATTCAGTTCCGTCATGTTTGTAGCTGATGAGGTTTTCATTGAGGTCTTGTTTGGTGAAGCCGGTGACGGGTGTGGACTTGTTGTAGAGGAGTTTGCCATGAACAGGCAGCTGGGTGACGGTGAATCTCAGCAGCTTCTCAGATGTGTCTTGGTCCTCAGCTGTGAGCTCGAATGGTGTAATCAGCTTAATTTGCCCTTCTGTGACAACTAAATTATTAACTGTCACAACAGGTTTCTTATTATCAACATCCACGATAGAGACTCTGAATGTTCTGAAAATAGGGTTGAAGCCATCAGTCACTTCAAATTCAAAACTGTCCATTTTCACCTCATCATCTGACGTGTGGATGTAGTAAACCTTACTGCCAGCCAGCTGGAGCTGAGTGAAAGATGCAATGGGCATCCCAGGAGTATCTGTACACTCCAGGTGGCCTCTGACGGGGGCCCTTGTGACGGTGAAGACTAAGTTCTCATCGGGGCTGTTGAGGTCAGTGGTGCTGAGTAGATCTGTGGTCAAAGTCACTCTGCCACCTTCTCTCAGAGACACGCCTTTACTGACCACATCAGGGAACACCATGTCGATGCTCCCCACAGTGATGTAGAAGTAACGATCAATAAGTGGGTTAATTCCATCTGTGACATCAAACTTAAGCAAGTCTCGAATGCCTTCCTGACCATTGTGTGTGTAGAGAATAAGCCCTGCGTCGAGTTCAGCTTGTGTGAAATTCATGCCAAGCGTGATGTTCTCCAGAGACCCAGATGGGATTTTCCTCTGCAGGAGGCCCTGCCCAGGCCCAAACCTGATGATGAATGTGAGAGTACTGTCGTATGAATCTAAATCGGTTGCTTTGAGCACTTTGCTGTTGATCTCTTTGGCCTCCCCGATTTCAACCTCCAGGCCGTCGTTGATAAGCATTCTGGGGGTCTCGTCATCCACAGCAATTATCATTACCGTGGCTGTCTTCTGCACGGAGTACTTTCCATCAGTCAGAGTGATATCAAAGCTGTCCTCTGTTGTCTCTGAGTCATCGTGCTCATAAATAATACTTGACGCCTCCCTAATCTGCTCTAAAGTGAAATTAGTCACCAAAACTGACCCTGTTGACAGCTGGTTTAAAATGGCACCATGTTTGGGAGGTTTGGAAATGATGAAGACCAGCTCCTCGGGTGGAATATCCACATCGGCCCCATTCAGAATCGGAGTGTCGATGACAATGTTCATGCCCTCCATCACAACTATCTCCCTCAAATAAATCTCAGGCTTTTCATCATTTGCAGGGATGATGACAATTGGTAAGAAATGGTTCTCTGAGAAATTGATGCCATCAGAGCACCTAAATGTGAATCTGTCTTCCACTGGCTCTACGCCTTTGTGAATGCTCTGCACAAAGTAGATATTCCTCTCCCTGATGTCTCTGATTGTAAAAGCACTGATAGCCGTTCCTGACCTGGACTTTTCAGAGCCTGGAGCGGGTGAAATATTTTCCACATAGCCGACAGTAGGCTGGACAATGATGGTGCAAAGGATATCATCCGTTGGAGTGTCATTATCATCAGCGTTCAAGTGCTCAGGGCCTATAGCATATTTCTCCCCTTCAATGACACTGAATTGAATTCCGACTCCGACCTCAGGGGCTTGGCTGTCAACGGGAAGGATAGTGACTCGGACCTGAACTCCGTTGACCTTATTGCCACCCACTGTCCAATCATCAGACATGTCTGTGAGAGTCAAATTAAAGCCATCCAGCTGAGAGGAGAGACCTACTTCACCACTGGTGTGTGCATACACAACCACACCATTAATAATATCAGCTTGTGTAAACCTACTGGCAGGCACTCCTTTAACCAATATTTCACCCATAATTGGAGGATCTTCCACAATAAAGGTCAGCTGGAGGTCATCTGTGTCATCATCACGGCCTTGAATTACATTAGTTGTGATTTCTGTGGCTCCGTTTTCCAGCACATCTATATGAGAGCCAATTGTTCCCGCAGGCAGGCTGATGCTGGGAGTTTCATCATCGACAGGCCTTACGTTAACTTTGACCGTCACGGTTACAACATGAAACCCATCACTGACATCCAGCTGAAATTCATCGCTCGTCGTCTCCTCCCCGCCATGAATGTATGATATCTTCCCCTCTGAGATATCTTCAAGTCTGAAAAGCTCTTTTTTCTCTAGGTCAGTGAATGCAACCTGTACTTGGCCGTGTTTAGGGGGCTGGCTAAGAGTAAAGGTGATGTCTTTGCTGTCTGTGTCGAGGTCTGTGGTGTCCAGCTCTGCAATACTGATGATGTGAATACCACGTTCAGACACAGTAAAGCCTGTGTTTGTAATCTCTGGGGGTTTGTTGTTTACGGGCTGGAGGTAGATAGTGAAAGTTCCTTCTACGCTGTTCCCAGCCGTGTCTTCAACAGTGTAACGAAACTGTACAACGTGGGCTGTTATTCCAAGCTCAATATCAGGGGGGCCGTATGAAATCTTATGATGATTAATTTGGGCTTGTGTGAACTCAGTAACTTCAGTGTCAGGGCTGTCCGTCAGAACCAAAGAACCGAACACAACTGGGTTATTTTCATCTGTATCTACTGGGGGCTGGATAACTGTATATTTGAGGTCACGATCCTCAGAGTCCAAATCGGTGTAGCGCAGAACATCTTTGTTGAAATGAGTGATCTTGTACTCCTGTACGGTCATCTGCAGTGTGGTGCCAGGGAACAGCTCAGGGGGGACGTCATCTATGGGTAAAACCCGGATTATAAATACACTCTCCCCTGACTCATTAGGGGGGTCATTGTCATCCTGAACTTTAAACACAAACTGATCCATAACGGTGTATGTGTTGTGAGGGCCAGTGTGCTTGTAAAACAACTTCCCATCAGTGATATCTTTCTGAAGCCACTCTGGCACCTCTTTCTCATACACTTCATCCTCTGCATTAAATTTCCAAGAGGAGGGGTCCTCTGGGGCATCTGACTGCCTTAAGAGCACTGTGCCAATAGTAGAAAAGGGAGGGACAATAGTGAATTTAATAGTTGAGTCCTCAGAGTCAATATCTGCAGCGCTGAGCATGAGGGGAGAAATAGGCATCATCTGGTTTTTGAATAGCACCACGCCGGTGTTGGCATTTATAATAGGTGGCTCGTCATCAGTGGGAACGATTGTTATGGGGAAAAGGAATTCTACTTCGTTTTTACCATCTGACATCTTAAAGACTATGTTGTCACTGTATGTGTCGCTCCCATCGTGCTGGTAAACAACGACCCCTGTTGTAAGGTCAGCAGGTGTGAACAGCTGCCTCTGAGAGCCCAGCACCATGAGGTCCCCGTGCCGTAGCCCATCCACCACTGTGATGGTGACAGTGTCCAGGTTGTCTTCATCGCTGATCTCCAAGTTGTGGGCATTGAAGAGAGGACGAGACTGCCCCTCGTACAGCAGCTGACCAGTGTTACGTGTCACAACAGGCGCTAAGGAGTTCATCGGCTTCACAACTATCATAAAAGCAAAGGGGTCAGAGATGGCCCCGTCTGTGTCTACCACCTCAAACTCAAGCTGGAAAATCCTCTCAGTGTCTGAGTCCAGGGAGGGGGGCTTGTAAGCTATTTTCAGATCACGCAAGTCTCTCTGGTAAAAAGATGTGATGGGAAGATTTCTGTCATCAGTGCTGACTATGTAGCCCTCCTCATAGGATAAGGGAGATGTGATGTTGAAAATAAGCTCATCTGGGTCTGACTCTGCATCTTCAGCAGCGAGCATATCAGGGGTGAGGGCGGTCATAACAAACTGGCTGATCTCCATCATCATCATGGACACAAAGCTGGGTTTGGGGGGAGTGTTTTCTTCTCCCTCTTTAATGCGAATCATAAGGTGGAAATACTCCTGTTTCACCAAGTTGCCTTCCTTATCGTGCAGCTCTACAACCATGGGAACATAATCTCTGTTAGGGGATTTGCGGTCAAACGTGTGCTCATATCGGATGTCAGCTTGAGTGAATTCATCACAGTCCATCATTTTAGAAAGTTTCCCCCCATCAATCAGCTTCCCATATCTAGGCAGAGCGCTGCCACTTGACAGGGACGTCACTTCACATTTATGAGAGTCTCTGTCATAAGTAAACTCTAAAATCTTTTTATCAATGGGATTGCTGATCGCTTTGAGGTTATCAACAGTAAGAGGCATGTTTTTGGTGAGTAACTCTAGCTGCGTAAAAACTACTTCCACCTCCATCATGAACGGGATAATAACGGTTTCGGTTTGCGCATCATACCTGAGCTGCAGCCTCACTCTGTCTTTAGCCGGACTTCTCGACCCGTAGTGGGAGTATGTCACCTCATTGGGACCGAAATCACACGGAAACTTTTTGGGTGAGAGATGTCCCGGTCTCTGTGAGAGTGGGTCGTTATCCAGGACGGTGATGCTGCAGCGGTCTCCCGGCTGCGTCTGAATCACCAGATCATTGATGGGATCAATGAAGATCGATCTCCCGAAAGGCACACGTATTCCGTTGTTCGCTACTAAGATTGCATCTTCTGACAGTTCAGATCTCAGAGCGTAAAATAATCCCGAGCTGTCGGGCTCCGCGAAAACAAGTCCAGTTACTGAAAAGCACAGAAGAAGTCTGTGGAACATCATCGTGGCGAAGGATGAGATCCAAAACATCCGAAAACAGTCGCTTTGCAAAGGTGATGTTAAGGACGTCCAGGTCTATTTTTACTGGAAAAAGGTAAAAATCCCCGAAGTGTCGGGAGTCAGCTGGATGCCTACACGGATACTCCCGTGCATCTATCCGTCCGGACCCTCGACATGCTCCGCGAGAATAGCGCACAGGAGTTTTAACTTCAGACACTTGAGAGCCTGCGTAAGGGAGCTGCCGCCCACCTCTGCGCATATTGGAGGATTTTGAAGGCTTGTTACCTCAGCTCCTTCGTCAATGGGCAGTACAGCTGTCATTCACATGGTGTGTGGTGCCTAGGAGATGGGCTGAATTTCACAGATTCATGACATTACTAAATTGCTCCCATTAGGACTAATCTGCAAGATATACTGTAGAGGTGTTTAAAGACAATATTACCCTGAAGACAAATTGCATATTATTTAGTATTGCATGAGTGCTCAGATCATATAATTATGTCATCTGTGGACATTCAGACACACTGATGAAATTCAGACAAATTGTGACTTGGGGGCCTGCAGATGTTGTCAATTGTTTCATGCTACAGTATGTAAGAAAAAGAAAGTGTAAAACTCCACTAACTTTATGTCTTTGCATATGGCTTATATATGGATTACATGTAATAATTAGGAGACAAGGAAGGCTTTATTGCCTAAATAAAGGGAAGTTGTCATTAGTGTGCTCATTGTTGGCTAATGAGTCTTCTCTAATGTCCCTCATCAGTTATTCTATCTCCACATTTCCTGCTAAAGGCTTATGTGTTAATAATTGATAGAAGTGAAAGTCTAGGTTGTTAAATTCCTATTTGTGCTGTCATTCATCCATCTGTTTAATTTGATGTTTAGCTTTTTGCAAACTAGCAATTGAATGTGGTTCTCTGGACCTTCCCTTGTGTAAAAGCAAAAAGTCTACTCTCTTTGCAGTCAGCTAGAGAAAGAGTGACCCTGTTCTTGTCAGGGTCGATCAGTAAACTATGATGCAAAAAATAAATAAAATACTGCCACAAACAGAAGCGCTGGGATGTGAAAAATACATTTGGCTGACAGGGTCCAAACATGCTGCAAACTGCTTCTCGAGACAGGAGAAAATCTATCAGGCTAGTCCTTGGTGGTCCTCAGGGGAAATTTGTACAGCAAGTTGGAAAGTTGTCAAGGCTAAGCCATTTAAGAATAAACCCGATCCGTTCCATTTGCTCGGTAAACTGGCTTTTTTATGTGATCAATTCTCCCTTGCATTCAAATTGTTGCTGAATGTTTTTGTATTTGATAAAAGGATTTCTGGAGAGAGATCTGCAGTGGCTTGAGCAACTTTTGTAGTCAATAAAAAGCATGGCTACCATTTATCAATTATAAAGTGAGTTTATTTAGCAGTTTGTGCAAATCACTGAACTTTTTAGTTCATAAAAAAGTTCAAGGCACATTTTATACATTTGCCCAAACCCTATTGAAGGATTTTGCAAACCCCAGCAAACTGGTAATAAGGTTCAAATATGTATAATTGAAATCGTCCACACTGTTCTTAAACCTGCCAGCCTTGAGTCTTTAAAATCCCCACACAGCCTGAACCTTGAAGTACTGCTTGTGACTGCATTTTGTTCTCAACACCACCCACGTTTAAAATGCCAGGTGATTAGAGGGTTCCCAGTGCCTTGTTATTTTGAAGTAGTTCAAGTACCTGGCACCCCCGGCTTTTCCAGCTGTCATACATATGTGCCAAAACATTCTTGTTATGACTTTACAGTACATGAGATTAACGATTCAGATACATGCGTGTTAGATCTGCACTGCGAGAAGTGATGTTGGCTGATTAAACTGGATGCTGAAGTCGGATGGCAGACAGAGGGAGTGATGAGGAACAAAGGATGGATGTAAAGATCATTATTAGGTCAACAAAATGATAGACTAGTGAACATTTTCACCTGGAACTTGAAGCTCCAAACTTAGTTTCCCACAAAACATTTTTTCCATTATGATGTCATGATGAGCACCTGTTTATTCCTATTATTTTGACTCCCTGATGTGTCTGTTCCAACCTGAATGATTTGCACTTTAACTTTGGCTTTGGCAGTCAATCTCTATCACACGCCAAGCTCGCTGGGACTTTTCCAAAGTCCAGCCTCAGATTTATGACATATTCATAAGGTAAAGATGTAGGGTGCCTACCGCCCAGCAGCTGCTCTGCTGTGATAAGGCCACACATGGAGATTCAGGGTATTGAGCATATGAGTATGAGAAGGATTCAAAAATGTTCAGGCAATTAGGCAGTATGAGGGTTAGGCACCCATCAGATTGTTGCATTTGCATAACATCTTGGCGTGCATGCCTGAAATGACAAAAACATTCCCATCAGAAGAGCTAATTTATTTGAATAGACATTTTGTGATGAGCTGGACCACAATCATCATAAAAGGCCAAATGAGTATTCAGCAATATAGTGCACATTGTTATTCAGGAAACAGGAGCATGGCAGAGTAGATTCATCTCAATCAATATTTTACGTTTGTATCATTCTTATGGTAAGTTTTGTTGTTTGGCCTGTGAACATAAGTATCTGTAAATTGTTTGTTTTGTTACAAAGCCATCACAAATCGCAAATTACTGCAATGCAGATTCTGAATGCAATGATGAGCACTGTAAATATGTGACTTTTCTCTGTTGAGGAAATTTGTTTGTAGACAAACACCACCCACACACCTCTGTCCCAACAGAATCAAGAAGGAGCTTTAATCTGAGATGCTTTGACAACGCTTTGACAGGGGAAGGATGCAGGATGCTTTTTCTGAGGGAGTGTTCTGCGTCTGATGTGTCTCATAGTTCACATTAAGCTCTGGCAGATGTCCATCAGGGTTCAAGCTAACTGTTCATTGTCACAGGAGAACTCCATGCTTTAAGGGAACATCACAGCTGTTCAAACTTTAAAATAAAAAAACATAACTCCAATGAATAATGTACATTATGCAAATGTGTTTACTCATAATGCAAAAAAAGGAAATGTATGTGCATACACACAGTGACAGATTGAGTGGTGTAATTGTATACTAGGTTATAGTTTATTTCACAAATGTTCTGATATAAATAACACTTTTTTGCTCACTGTATTCTAACAGCTATAGTTGTTTGCTTTGTTTACCTAAAATATGATGTTGTTGTATTGTTTAAACTAACCTGGCCGGTGCAAAGGCGTTATTATAAGCTTTAACTTGACTTGCTATAACATTAAAATGTAGCTTACATATTAATCCAGTAAAGTAATATTACCCTCTGAAGTTTGCCATTTTATCAAAATGAGTACACCTTTTTCTTTAATAATAAAGTATGTTTCACTGAAAGCCTGTACTTTCACTGAAATAACCATTTTGAAAGAAGCTTTTCATTTTTAAAGTCTTTGTATTTTTCTTTTACCATGGCGCTCTCAGTACTTTTACTTAAGTACCGGATCTGAATGCTTTTTCCACCACTTCTTCCTGCATATACATCACACAGCTGTTACTCTCATGCTTTCAACACTGAACATCAATGAAAGGAGCCGGCCTCCTGTCACTCTCCGCTCTGTCCTCAATATCTCCATAACCACACAGAACCAGTTACTTCTTGAGGGAAGCACACACATAAAAGCAAAAGCACTGATTTTACCTCATTGCAGAGGCAACCTGAAATTACTTTTGGTGTGGGTCAGCAAGTGTAATGTGAAGCCCCTCACCACTGCACAAATACATTCACACAAGGAAGTAAATACCGTACAAAGAATCACATCTGGTCGGTCTTTGTTCCTATATTACAGTCGTGAAAAAGTAGGCATTCAGAGGACTCGACTCTTTTCTCCAAACAGGCATCTCAGTGCCGGCGCTGCTCTGTAATCATCAACACAATGACCGTGTGAGTTTACACAAAGTGCCATTCTAGTAAATGTTTACTGGGGAAACGTCTCTCACACTCATTTACATTACAGATGACAGTGCTTCTGTGGGCGTTTGCCTTTCAAGGGGAACAAGGTTGCTATTTTGATTTGGAGGGGAATTGGGTAAATATCAGTTGTATCTGAATATTTTTCATATAATAGTGTGAGAAAAGGTATTTCCTTTAATGGACCACTTTTCCCATTTCTGGCTTTTGAAAAGCACTCTGCTTTGAATCTCTTTCAGGTCTACAAGCTGTACTTTAGCTAAACCTTGTGCTTCCCAGACATAGCTGAGACCTTTCCCTTTGCTTTTAATTTAAATGCAGAGCAGCCTCTATGCTGAACCTTTTGCCATTAAGGACATGTTTACAGCTTGTGCCTGAAACTTTATCAGGCTGTTTGGATTTGAGACACGTCCATCATGGAACATTTTCTCTCTATTTCAAGTGATTTC
Source organism: Notothenia coriiceps (assembly GCF_000735185.1). Classification (NCBI taxonomy): domain Eukaryota; kingdom Metazoa; phylum Chordata; class Actinopteri; order Perciformes; family Nototheniidae; genus Notothenia; species Notothenia coriiceps. The sequence goes on along the minus strand of NW_011369002.1, from coordinate 190,531 downwards.
ACAGAGGTGATGAGTCTAATAAGGAACAAGTCTGCCACACTCCATCACACGTCAGACAAAGCACTCAGCCTTCAGCCTTGCAGGCAGTGTCAATTTGCTGCCGTTATTGTCAGCTATGGTGGCTGGTTGGAGGTGAACATTTGTTACAGTACTCATACAGCCTTTTCACGTTATTGTGAAATATGGAGAAAGATGAAGAAGAGGAGATGATGATGAGGAGAGAAAGAGAATAGAATAAAAGGCCCACAGAGAAGAAGATATTAAGCTGTTTATGTTCCTGAGACCAAGTATTACTGTGGAAAAAGAGAAGAAAATTAATCACGACGCAGTTGATGCAACTAAGGCTCCATAAATGCTATAGGAGTATCTTGTAGAATAACTGCTGTCTACGGCATAACAAAAATAGTTCAGCAATTTGAGAAAAAGAAAAGAAACAACTCCATCACTCTGAATTTGAATAATGCAAATCAATCAAATGCAGTCATGATTTCCATCTGAACTATAAGGGACAGAAATATGTTATTACTTTTTTATAGGCTACTGCTCTCTGGTGGTGAAGAGCGGCAGCAGCATTCCAGGATCCAACTGGTAAGTCAAGCGCTAAAGGTTATCAGATGGTGACATACATCAATTTGTTTTGACAACCAAGTGTAAAACACGGATTCAACATCAGAACTAAATCATGTTTTTGGAAAAGCTAGTGTTGTGCAACAGTGATTTATTTCCACAGATTATGAGACGGCTCTTAAAATGTTTGCTGGCTCAAACTGAATGAGACGGTTACCACATGTTTTGCATCTTTTGCATGTAAGTTGTTAAGAAAGATATACTGTGGATGCACCTTAGACAAAAAACATGTTCAAACACTTAGCTCTCTTCAGTGAGAGTCTTCACCTTGACATCTCACATAATACTGTAGGTGTATATCTTCTCACCTTTTTCTTATGTGACAGAAAGAAGACTGCTAATGTTTTTATCTTATCTTATTAAACAGACTCACCATTTTGAATTTGCATTGCAAGACATAATACAACTGTTTCAAGAGGCTAAATAAGATGTTAGAGTGAACTGAACTTCATGTGTTAAATCGATGCAGCGCCATAATCCTTTGTATTAATTTATAAATGCTAGAAATGCTTAAAGAGAATGAGCCATGACATGACATTTCTAGGTTACATTTCTAGAAGTATTTGGGGATAGAAAGCATGGCTCCAACAAAAGGAGCACATATTTATTCCCTGGATGATATCCCACAGACATATAGTGCAAAAATACTTAAAGCTGTAGTTTACAGAAGACAGTGTTTAAAGTTAGATCAGATGTTCTGACTTTTGGGGGACTAAACATGTGTAGGCTCTAGGCCACATTATGACGAATGCTTAGAATAACTTTTGGAAGTCGTGTTTAAGGGTACATATATGTTCCTATTATTTGTTGGTAATATTTATTAAATATCCGGCTGATGTTATTAGTTTATTCCATTGCTAATTGTTTGCCATTTAAAAGTTGTTGACACATTTCCATAAAAAACAATAATGTCAGCATGAATAGAGGAATTTTTCATGAATGTACAATCGATCCAACAGTTGTTCAAATATTTCAGTCTTGATGTAAGTGGAAAATGATGGATGTTGCTTAAAAAAGCCACACGGCCAGCATGTCTGAAAACAACAAAGCAAGACAGAGTTGAGAGTTTTAGAGCTCCCTGCACTCAGCTCAGTCTCACTCTCAGCCTGCTGTCGCTGAGACAAAAGCTGCTGCTCTTAGAGTAGAGTGGCTGAGACTTTGCTCTCTCTGTGTGTTGACCAAGCTTCATGGATATACTGTAGCACAAACAAGCTAAAATCAGCCTATGGCTGTTGTGTCCTTAGAACACACTCTCCAAGTGGTTTATTAATACTCCCACAAGCCCTTTAAACACAGTGGTACAGAAAGTTGGTGCAGAGAGAGAGAAGAGATACAAAGAACGAGGGGATTATAAAAGATTAGCTTTAGGACCTTCTCGACAGATTTAGGAGCCCACTTAACTCGAATGAGAAAAACTGTATAGGGTAGGCAACTTTCTAAAAGTTTCATTTGCTGTTGAGACACAGGGCAGATGCTGTGTGTTTACCTATCCAGTAAATAAGTAGGTCAAAGCTCAAGTTAGCACTCCTTTTTAAATGCAAACTGGGATATTGTCGTGGATTATATGACTCCAACTCTAACATTAAGTATTCAATAGGCCAATACTTAAAGAGCAGCAAAGCACATTGTCAAACAAAACATACATTCTGACTTTTATTATTCGAGTATACAGATTATGTACATTGGCATATATCACGCTATAGTTTGACATACAGTATCTGTTATGAACGGAAATGTGTAAAGGTTTGAGCTTTTGAATCCAGGCTTACCAAAGAGAGTCTATGCTGGCCAAGGTGAACAGTTCAATCACCGAAAGAAGTTATGCACTCTTACAAAAGAGGGGTTTGAGATGCAAACATTATTATTCATTTCATATCCAAAGGGTGACATATATAATTCTACAGACTTGAAAAGCTGATCTGACAAACAGTAACGGGTAAGAAGGAGAGAGGCAGAAGGAATTTCCCACAACCTCATCAGACTGTGAGTTGAATAGTCATCTTTTGGATATCAAGGAGCCTAAATGGATCATTTTGCATGTGTAGGGGCCTTTTTTCCACAAGATGTGTAATTATTGTTGACTCACATCAGCCTCATACTAATTCTCATTTGAGATAAGAACCACATATCAAAGGTAAAATTATGATTTACATCTAAATATGGATTGTAAAGTGCCTTTGAATTCAAGATAACTAGAAGGGGAAAGAGAACAGCATCTCTTTAAAAATACAGTACGTATCACATAGAAATATACAATCTGGGTTTTGGTGTATTTTAATACTTGATAAAAAAAAAACTCTAAAGTGTCGCTTTAAAGCCACATTATCTGTCTCACTTTAGCTTGAAGGATATCAGAGGCTCAGATGAAGACTCTTCCTCATGGCAGAGATATGCAGAGTGTTCCCTGCTCGTTGTTGAATTAGAGAAAATTGCAGGATGTCTAAATATCCTGGATGCTCCACCTACATGAATTAGTTAAAATTCAGCAAAGAAAGAAATACAGTAACATGCATCAGACACATGCTCCTCCATGGGGGTGTCATTCAGCTGCCATACTAATTTCAAGACAGAAGGGGGCAGAATTAGATAATTCATCTAATTAAATAATCGTGATGTGAAGCCACACATGGCTTTTGTACATCTATCAGAGGTGTGATTTCACCTTGCTGTGTGCAGATGAAGATTGAGGTTCAAGTGTATCTTTATTTTTATGGCACACACCTACATATACACGTTCTGCATGTGTTTGAGTGACAGAAGTGTGAGAATGAGGTGAGAATGAGCACGATGGTCTGTCAGAGGGGGGCTGTTTGTTCCATTCCCTGTTTACCCATTTCCTTATATGGCTCACTGACCTGTAAAGTGCTAGTTTTATCTACTCTGTGTCTGTGGAGGCAGGCCAGATCTCATTTTAGATTGGCTGCATTTAATGGAAGGTCAAGGAGCATTCTCAACAAGTGATTTCTAAAGCATTTTAGAGCGAGTGGGTCTTGATTCCTCTATCTGTTCTTCGCAGGCAGGCAAGCACACAACAGGAATAAGTTAAAAAAGTGTTACAGAGTCATGAAAACAGAATATGAATCTACTCCCATCTATGTGTCAGCATCCTGTCTTGCTGCATGTTGTATTCAAAGTTAAAGAATTTAAGCAATGGTGGAAATTCCTACTGACTCAGATTGTTAGCTGAGCTTAAACCACCTTTGATCACATGACAAAGTAATCAAAGTGTGTGAATTTTTTGATATGAATAAAGCCACAAACTCTGCAAGTGTTCAACAGGTGGCCCAGTGTTTTTTTGCAATACCAGGAAATACATTTTAATAATATTTTGTAATGCTTACCAGATGTATGTTGTTTCTGTAGTTCTTACTTTTTTGTGTGTCCGTCTGAATTCACAGAAGTGCATGACAGGGCAGGGGTCATGTCCGACCCTCCCTCCCAAACTGCTGCACTTTGAGTAGAAAATTGGGCCTTACTATGTACACAAATACTAAAGTCCTGAACTGACACAACCTGCAATGCAATACAATACAAACACAAATAAAAAGAAGATAGTAGAAGAAATGCAGCACAGGAGAAGAGGAAGTCAAGGTGTTAAACTCTCAGTATCTGGGAAATAAAAGTTGCAATGCAGCAATATTTTTAAGGTTTTAAAAAATTGTTTTTTGAGACATTACTGATAGTCTAAGCAGTATAAGCAATCCAACTAAAACTCTCATTCCTTCTATCAGCCTAAATGTTGAATAAACCCACAGCCACACACCCATTGCCTCCTCACTGTCTCTTTGCATTAGCATACCTCATCTCAGCTTAAGTGTTCTCAGTTCAGCCAGACCATGATGTGATCTCTGCCTGGAGGATCTGTACCACAGCTGCACAAATAGACCGCGTCCGCATTTTCCTGTCTGGAAACTGCCTAAAAAACCTGTTTCATGGAAACTATGATGGATTGGCTGATGTCTTGAATGATGCAGTGGAGATCAAATTAAATGCTCCTCTTGTGTTAGTAAGAGGACTTCATCCAGGAGACATTATGAGCCAGCTCAATTCCTCCTGAACTCGGCTCGGGACAGACAACTCAACCTGAAATTAGATTATAAAGCAGCTTTCCACATCATTGCTCATGAAGAATTAAATTGCAGTATCCCTTATTTCAAGTGTGAAACTGTAATTTCACACCTAATAGAGTGCTGAATCAGTGAATGTGATGAAATGAGCTGCTGTCCTACTTTTGAAAGAATCAAGGTTATCATTTTTCAATTGTATTTAGTTAACAGGTAAAACATGTCAAATATTTGCAGTTCTTTGGCCTGAAAACAATCCTTTACTCTTTTCTTTGATGGAAAGAAAATACAGATGAATGTTTCAGATTGAAGTCATTAGAGTCATAAACATATAATGCTTAAAATGTATAGTATTTTCACATAACCGCTAAGCTTTTACTCAGGGCAACACTGAGAGCTAACATCTGCTGCATTCAGGGCTCACATGTGGTCTTTTCCCATTTCAGAAGTAAATGCCTGGTGCATGTGCCCAGCAGCGACTTTGATTAAAATAAACGAGAAAATCCATTTGTGATGGCACCTCCCCCTCCCCAACTGAGGCCGCATCCTAATAGATGGTGAGATATACAGTAACTGTGTGCTTCCTTTCCTTGTAGCATCAACGCTCCATTATTTTCTCTTGCATATTTTACTTAAGTGCAGTTTTGTTTTCCCGTTGTAAAAATGTAAAGGGGATGATAAACTGTTTTCATTCCTTAGCCAGTCAGAGAACAAATTAGGCATTTTAGAAAAAACATGTCTAAGTCATGATTTGTCAGTTGATATCCTTAATATTTAATTTGAAGATATATATTTTCTATTCAACAATATCCTGCCAAAAGGAAGCAACGGGGTTAAAGACTGCAATGCAAAACTGAATTAATTTCCCAAATGAAAACCAATGTTACCGGTGTTTAATGAACCTTACCTTCTGGCTATTGTGACGAGCCTCTGCATTTTAATGGAGGCTTCTTGGATGCCTGCCTTGCTTCCTCACCACCTGTTCCACAGCTTCCAATTAAGCATGCAATGCATACAGTATTTAATCATTCATATCACTCGGTCTAACCTTAATATATCTATTGTACAAATTAGGGGTATAATACATGGCGTGGATTACAGAGGTAAGACATTTTGGGTGACCACAAACTGATGTTAAAAAGTAACCTGACAGAGGGCAGCAAAGATCCATGTGCCTGCACTGCATGATAAATGAACAAGTGCATGTTTTTTCATGAGCTAAAATGTAAATATAAGACATTCATTGAAGGTGCTGTTCCCGTACACAAGTTCAGTTCTGATCCATGTAGCATTTTTATTTATCAAGCGTTTAGGGGGTTATTATCTGATAACAGCCTGACATTAAAAAAGTAAACATATGATTACCAGCATATCAACAGCACTTCAGAGCAAGTCGTACATATTCTAATTCTAAAAAGGGCTCACCTCTTATAATAATATATGATTTCTTTTGTTAGCTATTTTACAGGTGCTCATAGACGCTTTACAGATATAGTGAAAAGAAAAGAACAAATAAATATATATGGTTAAAGTCAAATAATACAAAAACAATATATTATTATATAATATAATAATAATAATAATATATAATAATAATATAATATATTATACTACCCACATTCCCACGTTGGTTAAGACAAAAGCAAACATTGCCAGTAAGTTGCTGTTGGTCATATGGATGATTTATTGTCATTTACAAAGATACAAAAGCTAGTAATGTTGACTCAGTTTTCAAATCATAGCACTAATATGTCCCATGATGCACCTGCTGTGCCTGTGCATAAATGACCAAGAATCTCTTGATGTCAATGTTAATCTTTTGATGCTACAACACTTACAGAGAAAATGAACTTGATCGAGAATGAAGAAGTAGGAAGCATGCAAGTGTGTGCATGTCATCATCAACTTTAAATATGTATACTGTATATTCTCATGTCAGTTGCGGGCCAGAAAATAAATATGACACAAGCTGAGGTGTTTCCTGGGTCTCAAGTGTTATATGATTCTGCCGGGTGAGTCATTTTGCCGCCCAACGAGGAAAAGCTGCATCAGTCTCCTTGTCCTCCCACTCTGTCTCTGGGAATGATGCGGAGCTCTGAGCCGTGTTTGAGAAACACGTTGCCTGAAACACAGCACAGAGCACCACATACAGATCAGTTTATAGTCTGTGCTCTTTTATAAAGGGCTTTTACTGTCAATAAAACACATACACTGCAAACAAAGATGTCAAATCACAAGCTGAGAGAGAAACATGGACTTTTCTACCTGAAGAAAATATGAATAAATTTGACTTTTAACTGATTTGCTTAAACATTAATATGAGGTTGAAATAATGTTCATACATCTTTTCAAAAATGCGGGTATTAACACAGAAATGTGGTTTAAAACAAAGCCAGTGAGATCTCTAAACTGTTGGATAAAAAAATACTTGAGTATACTTTTTGACCTTTTATTGTTAGCAGTTATTTAAAGAGCAGGTGGGTTTCAGCGAGCACACGAGCGACTTCATTTGAATAATGAATTATGGAAGCACAGACAGAAAATCCATTCAATAATTTGTTCATTCAACCCGCGATCACGCCGAGATCCAACATACTCTCATTCCCATTAAGCCGCAGGAAAGGTTTGATATTGGTATTTAAAAGACATGTGAATTAAAAAGGGGGATTGTAAAATTAAATCTGGATAAAAAATGTCAACCGTGTTCTCAATCCTGTGAACAAGAGGCGGAGTGGCTGCAGCGGGTGAAAAAAGGCAGAGGTTTCTGAACTGAGGCTATTCTTGGAAGCACGAATGTTGCTCAGATACAAAGCTGTTGTGAATTTATTTTCTTTTTTTAGGTGGAAAAATACCAAAGCATTACCTTATCCGGCTCTAAGCGGACAACCCAACATCCATTACCCAGCTACACAATGAGTACGACCCTCAGGGAAACGCAAAGGAGGCTGACAGAGAAAAAGTGATTCACCAGGGTTTGGCAATAATGTGAGAATCTAAAGGCAAGGGAGTTCTGACTAAACAGTTTGGTGTGTCTTGTTCGCCTCCAGTCGATTTTTAATTTAATTTAACATTAAATACTGCCTCTCCAGGCGCTGCATCTGCATCCATTTATCACAAAAACAGCATTTCCATGCAAACAAGCAAGAGACCTGCACCAATACAGAGATGTATGTTCAGTCTTGTAGTAACTTGAGCTAATTTAACACTAGTATAAGTGTGGGAAAGAAATGTTGCATGTCCAAAGTTGATTTAATTATTACATCACCTTTAGATTAAGGACAATTACTCTACGAAAATATTTTGACAGGATCATACACCTGGAAGCTCCTCCCCCTTTTTTGGGGGGAAATTCAACGAGCAGAGAAGAGATGAGAGACTAGGCAACAGGCTTTAGCAGACAAACCCTTAAGGTGTTTTTAACAACTGCCTTTGTCAGAGTCACTGTATTCTCCTGATCATCTTTATCTTACCAAGCTGATAAAGTTAGTTTTCTTTAGCACTTTTCTTCTTTATCAATCATATATTTATCTTATTTACCCTCTTAAAGGTGGGGTAGGTAATTTTGGAGAAACCAGCTCGAGTGCGCTAGGATTTGAAAATACACAGCCGGAACAAATCTGCCACTTCCTTACAGAGCCCCTCCTCCAACACACAAACGCGCACATGACCAATGAGGGCACGAGATAAGTTTGTGCACAGATGGAAGGCTGACAGGCAGGTAGGCCATCCAGTTATTTTAGCCGGGCCGGCTAAAATGATTGGTCATGCTTTTTACAGTACTGCTTCCACACTTCAGATATTCATTGCTATCGGGTTGTTAAGAGCATTCCATGGAATATAACAAAGTGTATCTCGAGCCGGTTTCTCAAACTTACCTACCCCACCTTTAATGATCATTGGTCTCTTAATTCAAATGTAATTTAACTTTTCAATACCCGATTTAAATGAAACGTTTTAATTATAGTAACTGGAACGCTTCATGCCAAATCGATTTTTAACGTCACCGTAAGTAAGGATTTTCAAATTAAGCTTTTCATTCATTTTCCTTCTTAGTGGAACCACCCACATACTGTATACTTAACCTTAGACTATTAACACAATGCCACCAGCGTTATGAAAGTGAATTATGAAACACACTTTAGTCCAGTTCTGCTTTGATGAAAGCACATTGACAAGTGGAGAAAGGCTTGAAAAACAGAAGTTGCTTCCAAGCACCTTAATATATTTGAAGGAAGAAAAACATCTTATACAGTCCACAGTGCTTTTTGTGGAGGTATACAAAAAACCATAATGGGGCTTTTTTTCTGTAAAAAAAAAAGATTATGTAAGGCTCCAAAAAAACACAACAACTCACCCGCTGTCTGGGCAGGGTTGATTCCTATTCCATCTGAAAGGCAACCATGAGGGAAATATGTCAACTCAAAAAGATTGGCGTGCAAATGACATGAACACAGAAAATGCATTTATAATATCCCCAGTTCATAATGACGCTGCACGAGGCAAAACAAACCAATAATAGATAGAGAGTGTCGCTCAGCAGAAGGCAATTCCATCTGGAATAATAACGGGCCAGCCATTAATTCTGCACTGATAAAAGCAAAGCTCTTTTTGACATTGCAGTCATGTCTCAGACATTTTAAGACAAAACACTGCTCTCAGTCTTATTTGGCAACAATGTGTCCAATGACTGCATACCCTCAGCCACCTTAATGTCATAATTCTATCAGATAATACATCAGGCATACATTTTCTAAACTTTCTCAATGGACTATGACTAGCAGAGGTAAACAAAACATAATCAGTTTTTTATTTTATTTAATTGTTGGGAAAACAATGAATCTCAAAAACAGTTTTCCCTCTTTCAGCCTCAAACACCATTCACTGAAATGTGTTCTGATAATTGGTGGGACAAAAGTTGAATTTGTGGTATTTGGCTATATAAATAAAATTGTATTTGAATTTAATTTGACTTTAACTGTGGTAATGACCACTCTGTACATCGTACTGGCTCAGGTTATTTAGACATGGATCTGTTGGTTACGTAATACAAAGGGTTTAAATTGTTTAAATGAAGCTTAATTTTAGTGAAATAGTTGAGTCGAATAATCACTTTTAGATGGGATTTTTATATTTCAATCTCTTACATATTTAGCAACCAATTATGCTGTAAGTGGGCTCTAATTAGCTAGACTACTTGTATCTAATGTGAAAATGTAATGTTGAATTATATGTTTTTCTGGGTTTCTGTGTTTGATTTCAATCCCTGCTGGTAGCAGACACAGATCAGAAAGTTCATAGATTGCTCAATGACTTCAGTTGTAAAGCAGTAAAAACATGCACAAAACAAGAAGATATTTTCCTTGATTATTAATTATAATACATTTCATTACATTACATGTTACTTGTGAGACACTTTTATCCAAAGTGACTTACATACTCAATACTGAGGGCAATCCCCACAGGAGCAATTTGGGGTGAAATGTCTTGCCCAGGGACACAGCGACATGCTGACTGCAGCATCTATTACATTACATTTCCTCTAGCGAAGGTTTTACCCAAAGCGACAGACAATTGGTGAATTCCACCATGTAGAAAAAAACGAATTTAATTCAACAGCATCAAGCTATAGTGCAAACATTTATTTGTTAGAGCTTTCTAAAATGCTCTCCGCTTGTTGTTGACATTTTCAAACTAAGCCGAGTTTCCAACCACCTCTGTAAAAACCCATGACTTGTATGAGACTCTCTGAAGTCAGAGAGCCCGTAATAACTGGATCTGATCAACATGTCACTTTTTAGTTGGAAGACTTTTCCGTGAAAACTCACCATTTGTTATGATTGCACTGGTAGCCGATGGCACTTTGAACTATAAAAGAAAAATAAAGCAGAGAGAATCCCCATTAATGAGATTCATAGAATTTAACATTTAAGAAATGCAAGCAGCAGTCAAAGACTTTGATTAAATAACCAGGGACATGTTGCAACCCAATTCCACTTGGCGTGAAGACACAGTGTGAATAAATCATCAAAAAGAAAAGATTTATCTGCTGAGTCAGCAGACTGACATCCACTGACTTTGTTGGGTGACAACTTTGAAATTGGATCTGTAGTTACGATGTTTTCAGAAGCAAAATTGGTGATACAAGCAGAAAGACAATGCTGTGAAGTGTGTTTTGGTTTTCTTTTGCAGTTGACAGTAACGTGTGTGCGTGCGCGTGCCTGTGTGTGTGTGTGTGTGTGTGTGTGTGTGTGTGTGTGTGTGTGTGTGTGTGTGTGTGTGTGTGTGTGTGTGTGTGTGTGTGTTCTCTCTGAGGAGTTTTCAGACCTGTTTCCTGTCAGATATGCTCTCAGGAGGCTCTGTGTGGACTCTACCCCTGACTCTCTCTCTCTCTCTCTCTCTCTCTCTCTCCTGCAGAATGTAAAGTATGGAGAAATCCGCTGAATTTATTTCGTGGAGCCGAATATAATCGGTGAGTAACGGAGGCAAAGCAACCTTCATCTGGAAACCTCCTCTCTCTCTCTTTCTCTCTCTCTCTCTCTCTCTCTCTCTCTCTCTTTCTCTCTTGTGTTTTTCCTCATTAGTCTGTCCAGTTTTATCAATCAATCAATCAAAGTGTATTTATAGAGTACTTTTCATACACTAGAGGTAGACTCCCTCTCTACAGGCAACACACTTAAAACCAACACAACTGCCCTAGTTTAAGTCAAATAAATACAAATCAAAGGTTATATTGTCTGCAGCGTAGCTTTGGCAACGAAAATCTTAAGGCTGCTACAACAATGCAACACAAATATGTATATGTAAATATGACCTAAAACAATAAAGGATTGATCGATTCTGCACATTTTTGAAATAGTTTTTAAAATGTTCTTGTTCAATTCCTCTTAGTGTCCTTATATACGCACCCTTATATACCAACGTCTGTGTACACCTGGTTCACTTCCTACTCTCTGTCGTCCTTCCTCTATCCTCTCTCTGACGTGTCCTCCTCCACTTGTCCTTTCCTCACCTTGTAATCACGCTGTCATGTTCTATGTTTATCAACCTGCATGCTGAGGTCCAGCTCTTAACTTTGTCCATTTTCAGTCGAGTACATAATCCACTGATGCTTCAGCACAGCCTGTGACTCACTCACGGTCACCTGAGCAACGAAGACAAACTAATAACCTCTTTTGCTTTCCCCCCGTTGTGCGCAGATATACGTGGGTAACGGGTCGAGAGCCGCTCACATATTACGATATGAACCTTTCGGCACAAGACCATCAGACCTTCTTCACGTGCGACTCGGACCACCTCCGGCCTGCTGACGCCGGTGAGACAGCTCGTGCATGTGCAGTAGATTTATCTGAGTTATTAAGTGTAATGTGACCCTTCTGACATCTTTGTTTGTGTGTTTGTTTGGCAGTAATGCAGAAGGCGTGGAGAGAGAGAAACCCACAGGCTCGCATCTCTGCAGCACATGAAGCTCTGGAGGTGGAAGAGTGAGTTCCTCTTTGTTCCATCTCTTTGTCTCCTTTTTGTCTCTTGTATATATTTAAGTCACCCCTTATAATCAAGGTCTGCTCGTCATAGTTGGACACAAACATTCCCATGAAAAAATCACCATGTTGTTTCAGATTCTTTAGATCCTTTTAATGCCGGAAGAGTTTTAAGGATCAAATATTCCACAAGAAAATAATGGAAAAAAACCATCATTTTTGTGTCCTTTTAACTATTTGGTGAAAACCTAGAGCACATGTGTCAAACTCAAGGCCCGGGGGCCAAATCAGGCCCTTGGTGGATTTAATTTCGGCCGCAGGATCATTTTAAATTACTATTAGATCTGGCCCACCGGTATATTGCACGCACACCTTCACTCCATCCTGAGGGTTTCCTCAGCTCAGAGCCTGAGCCCAAACATTGATGAACTTGCACCCAAGATGAGATGCCAAGTATCTGAACTAGCATCACAGAGCAGCACACTGAGTTTAATGGATGTTTCCTTCTGCACTTTTTTTCTTGAGACAACAGGGCATGTTTGTTTTTGTCTTTGAGGGAAATAGTTTTTTTGCAGCTGTTATTGGCCTGTGGAAAAATGTAATCCTAAGAAATGACTCTGGAAAAGCTGCAGATAGAGCCATAAGAAATGAATGCAACTGATTATTTAATGTTTAATGTTGTTTTTATAGGCAATCATTTAAGCTTTGTTAGTCCCAGGTTTAATATGTGCAATAAATTCATTTCAATACGTTCGGCCCTCGACTAGTACCCATTTTTTAAATGTTGTCCCAATGTGTATTTGAGTTTGTCACCCCTGCTGTAGTGTGTGACAGTGTGTGTTTGTTTTGTGCATGTCAATAGTCTACAAAGGCTAGAAGCCCAGGGTTCAGCCAGAGGGAGTTTCTGTCCCACACACCTGACTGAAACGCCTCGATTGAACTCATGTGTTTGTATACGTAACATAGTGACATCACTGTGTAACAGTTGTGCTTCTATTGGCTAGTGCTCCAACACATTGTATTTAAGGGGCTCTAAGCGTTGACCAATCGCAACAGAGCTGTCCATCTAACCAATCAGAGCAGACTGGCTCTGGTTTCAGACAGAGGTTGAAAATAGGTGCTGCAGCACAGTCAGTATGAGAAAAATAAAGACCTTTTTGAACATTAAAGCATGTAAACATGTCACAGTAGAGGCACAAAATACAAATATGAACATGAAAATCCGAACACTGCACTATAGCAGTAAAGTGTATTGAATAAAAAAACTCAATTTTATGCACTTAATCTGGGATGGCAAGAGCAAGCATTTAACTATGCTATTTTTAATTTACAGTCACTGCATAAGTTACCATCATCAGGTCATGTGGAGTGTTTTACCTTACTTTTTTTACTTTCTTAAATCTGAGTTTCAAACGTGCAAGCACAAACAAGAAGTGTTATGTCACAAATAGTGTGGAAGGATTGCACACGTTGATGTGGAAACCTCGAGCCTCCAGTTAACTGGGATTTGACTGTAAAAACTAAGGCTCATTTTGCTTCCAGCAGTCAAATGTGGTCCAGTCATACTTGCATCGGCGGACAAAAGTCGTAGCCTAAGAGAAAAAATATCTGTGACAAAGTTAAATTGATAAAAGAAACCCTGATAGATTGCATATAGTCAGGTCAATTGAATTCACAATGCAATAAAAATGTCGAAACGGAAGTTAACGGAACTGTTGTCTGGTGTTTTTATGTATTATCTATATGTGAATCACAGCCTGACACTAACAGATGTTGTCTCCCTGACAACGTGCCCTGTAGCTCAAGCTAAAAACGCCAGCACATGTTTTCACAACAACAGAATATACCAGGATCTAAGGTACCGGTAAACTAAATCTATAATAAAATAGTTTAAAAAGGTGAAATATAGTTGAATGTAGCGGTAAAGCTGTGACTGCTGAGCTGTCAGTGTACTCACACTTTGTATGGCAGCCGGGGGTCCGACGTCAGGGTGATTTTAAACGTTACTTTAGACCTAATGAACAAGGAAAACAGAGAGTTATAAGCACGGGGATGTTAGCTAATACATATTAAATATATCCAGGTAAAAATGACACAACATAAAACATAAACTCACATCTTTTGGGCGAGGCGACTCCGCTTGCGATCTGTTTACACACACCCGGAAGTCCGAAGGACCCAGACATACACGTCATCCCTCTGGTTCTATTTCTGACAAATATCTGTGTATAATTATACTTTTCAGGTGTATCTTCGTATTCTTTTAAAACATTCATTTATTGTGCTCAATATCCGTGGAATATAATACAAGTTAGAGGTATTCTTTGGGCTAATAACTGTCAGGCATTTATAACAGACGTCTAAAATGTACCGTAAATAACGAAAGAAAGCGCACACTCCACGATGCGCACTGATGTTTGTTGAGATCGTGCTGCAATGCATGTGGATATTGCACTCCTCTAACTCAGGTAAACTTTATTTTTTACCTTTTCCTAAAGAATTATGTGCTTTCATTTTAAACACTAGGCTATGCCTTCCAACACATTGAATGTACCGTCAGTAGACTGTCATGTGAAAATATTACTGAAACTTGAATCATAATTGAGAGGCAGGCAATGTGAGCTAACATATGTGTTAATATCAAACATTTTGCATAATCCATTGTAATGTAAAATAAACTGCATATTGACTTCAAACGAATGACAAAATTGTCATGGTGTGAAACTTTTTATTACATCTTTTACATTTAAGTAAGTTATAATTATTGGTTTTTAGTCTAATAATTTGGATATTTGTCTTTTCTTGCTGGTTTGGCTTTCTAAAAATGATAACGTAGTTTGTATTTACATCAGCTGTCTGGCCTTTAACACCTTGATGTCAGACCCAGCAGAAAGCACACAATTGCACCATGACTTTAATAGTGCTTTCAATTTCATAACAATAACAACAATGTTGACAATAATGTCCAGAAACATCCACCATGTTGAAGTTACTGTGTGGGAAGGTAGTTATTTAATATTTACTGCTAATTAGTTAAAACCAAACTTAACTTCATGATTTTGGTTTTACCTACTGTATATGTTACAAGGCAAACATGAATCCAGAACCAAGTATTTGAGTGATGAACTAAATGCACAGAGTCTGCCAAATGATTTGATTATGAATGGATTATCGGGTCACAGTGGTAGCATTTAAGCACTTTGCCATCAAAGCTGAATAATTTTCAGAGGTCCTGTATTCATCAAGGTGTCAGAGTGAAAAGGTCAGCCACATCAAGCAGTTCACTGTTATCATCAATCCAAACAGAAAGCACAAACCAGGAATGTTCATTTATTTTATGGCGTCAGAGTCACGGATACCCCTGTCTACTTAATGAAAGTTCATAGGAAAATGTATTCCAGAAGAACAAGCTGTACCAATATCACATCATCTGATTTTGATGGTCTAATCAGAATGCAAGTGCCCGTGGTTGTGGTATTGTTCAGTCATATTATAAAAAGTCGCATCAGATATATAGAATAATAAAAACTGTGTTTGAGAGGAATGAATATATGCATATCAAATATACTGTATGATATATTCTATGTATGTTTTATTTATTTTATAGTGAGGATGATGTGGACTTTGTACAAGAGATGGATTGAACTTCAGAATCAGAACGCCCAATGGGCTGTTAAGAACAAAACTGGCCACAGTATTGCCCAAAAGGAGGTCAAAGGCCATCGAACAGGAGTCAATGGATGGCCAGAGACGGACCAAGGAAGCCACTACGAGTGAAGTTCCACACGGGATGACGACTGAGCCATCTCCGTTCACTGAAGAAGAACTTGATAGACAGTCAAAACATCTGATAGTTGGTGAGTGGGCTTTTCATCCGAAATGATAATGACAAATAACATCAACAATAAGACAAATAACACTTGCATATTTAAAAGTATATTACAAGCACATAGAGGTATCGCCTATGTAAGTCAAGTCTTGGGTCTATGCCATAGACACAGAGACGGAGACAGTGAAAGGATGATGCAGTGTAGGCAGTGGAATAACAACCAGCGAAAAGAGTAGGAGCAGACTTATTATGACGGCTCACAGTTACAGTGCTGACACTCAGGCTCATACCTCTGGGATTTCAGTGGTGGGTCTTTCCCGAGAAGAAGTACAATTGAAGAGGAAGGTGTAAGGCTTTGAAAAAAAAACCCAAGGGAAGAAAATCTTAAAGGGAGCACACGAAAGAAACAATGGAGAGGTGTGTGACACATCTATGCTAATTAGAAAATAATGTTTTTGTAGAATCATATTTTGTATAGATAAGATACTGTATGAGGTCTGTATATTGAATAATTGAAAGGCAGACTAGCAATTCATTTTTTCCTCAAGCATGAAAAAAGAGTGACTTGATTCAACATATTCTTGACACGGCAGAACATTTTCATGAAGTATTCAGATTGAAGTGTTTTGCCTGATCTTATTCTCCTTTGCCAAAAAGAGAATTACATAATCAGAAAGAGATTCAATACGTATTTTTCAAACTGTCTGAATCTATAATCGTGGTACAAAAAAACTAAACAATTTCTATGAAGCAGAACGGCTAGAGAAATATATTGTGAAGTCATGAGAGTGCACTCAAAATGCAAAATACAATTCCTGCATTCAGCGCATTATGCAGCCTGCATTACACAGCCTGCATTACACAGCCTGCGATGAAATGGCTCATTAACATACCAAAAGCAGACCCCATGGGTAGAGAAACAAACATGACAAAATACAGTACCTGCAGAAGTATACTGCTGCCTACTGTATGCACGAGAGCATGCACAAACAAATATGTTGCATACAGGTGTACAGTAGATACAGAGAGTGTCTTTTTACTTTATTTCTCAGCATAAATGTTGACATAATTTAATACTCCCACCCTCAGGGAAAGGTCACATGGCGACCTAGTAAGAAAAAACAAAGCATCATGGGTAGGTAGTGCTCTGTGTGGAAGTGATATTCAGTGTCCACAGCCAGTGTTGGAGAACTCCTGGCCTTACGAACGCATATCATTCTCTATTTATACGCAGGACATTCTGTTGCTAGAAATACTCTGCAACACCCCCTCACTAATCCTTTTTAATTCCAAGTTGTTGGATTTGTGTGTGTACGTTTTATTCAGCGGTTTTATGTTCCTCTGTTTTGTATCAACTGGCCATATATATCAGCCCGCATGGCTCTTGTGGATAGCTTAAATAGCTGTGAGTTGGCCTGAGATCAGATTGAAAACATATGATATAATGTAGATGTCTGATAAGCCAAATACTTTCCTTTCATCCATATCCTGACCTTACCTGGCTCCACATTGACAGCTTGCCTGATAAGCTGCATATTGCCATTGCCATACTGAATTAGTTTAAAATAGACATTTTATTCCTTGATTTTCCCTCAGTCGTAACCCAGCAAAGTCCACTGCTCCAGGCAGAGAGGAAGTTCATAATTAATGCATTAATAAGTAGCCCTTAACCTTTTAGCTCCCTGCTATTTTGAACATTGGCAGCTAAGAATGGATTTAAAGCCTGGGCTTACCTTATCACACTCTACCTGTGATAGGATCATTAGGAAGATGTTGAAGTAAAAATCAGAGCCCCGATAAGAATGACTTTAATTCTATAAATCTGTCTTTATTATTTGGTGAGTATGCATGACATGGTTCCAATCTGTAGAGATCCAGTACAGTAAAGTGTAAAAACTCTAACATGTTCAATAAACATTTTACAGTAACTCATTGGTTTTAGCATAGTGTTTGCTGTTGGCATATAAGCTTAATAAGCTTAAACGTAACCACATCTAACACAGATTTTCTTCTCACAGTTTCTTGAAATGTTTGTTGTTTTTTTCACATGCCGTTTGCATTTGTATCTGGTTGACTTACCACTTAAAAAAAACGAATCTTCTAAAGCTGGTTTGTAGACAGCCCTTTTATTTCTTGGCCAGCTGGGTCCATAAATCAAATTATGTATGACAAATTAGTTGTGTGCATTGGATTGGATTCTTCCCATACTGTATATTGTTGTCTGACAGTAATGTAGTGTACTCTATACATGGAGAGGTTTGTAGAAAATGCTATGCTATATATATTCCGTTATGTAAGTTGCATACTGTACGAGACATTTCTGTTGGTTTCACATGGGACTTTACCTTTGATCTGTTCGTAGGACATATCCATCCACCCACTCATCCTAGTACTTATGGTTCTGTATACTACAACACTGGACTCCCTCCGTTGTGCCTTTCTTGTATCAAGCAACCATGAAACAGAGGAAAACAGCCTTTTAATAAGGGTTCTAACCGATATGAATCTTGCAAATAACCTCTGATTACTGCCATTAAAAGGGCTGACTTCATTTAGAATGATCATCCATCATATTACTTGTTAGACACTTTTATCCAAAGCGACTTACATACTCAATACTGTGGACAATCCCCACAGGAGCAATTTGGGGTGAAGTGTCTTGCCCAGAGACACAACGACATGCTGACTGCAGTGGGGTTTGAACCTGTGCTCCCCTGATCCAAACACCTACGGACAACCCACTACACCACACGCCCCTATATTTTCATATAAACGGGTAACCTTGCAAAAAGGTTGGTCCTTAATTTATTGTCAAACATAATGATGAATATTAATTTGTGAAAACTATGTAAAGAGACTTAAGGAGACAAGACTGTGTCTCTCTTCTGATGTTTATATACTCTGTATAATCCCCAGGATACTGAGTTAATTACATTTGACCTGAAGAATAAGTTGCCCCGGCTGTGTTAACACTGAGAGGGCATGGTAAGCAGAGTACCAACGCAACTTTTCCAAGGACACATGAGTCAGACATTATGTTTGTATACAGTGAAAAACTCCCCGATACCCCGCACTGCTCCACCATCTCTTCCTGCGATAAATATTATTGATAGTTCATTTTAAACTTCCTGTTGTTAATGTATTCCCCAGATGCTCTTCAGGAGTCATCATCCTGGTGGCACACTTAGCCAAAACTCAATGAATCACACATGCAAGTGAGAGGCCAAATATAAATACATTATTTAAACACACACACACACACACACACACACACACACACACACACACACACACACACATACACACCAAAAGCTAATGATGCTTGACGGAATAATTTAGTTAGGTGTATGCTCTGTGGGTTTAGGAAATGAAAAGAATCTGGGGAAAAAACATTTAATTTCAAACATCATTTTAGTAATGTGCTGTATTTCCCTTGATGGCTGACAGTTCTTCTCTGAGAAAAAGGTATATCTCCTCTATCAGCATGATGCTGAGTTCTCTCGCACAGTGCTTATTTATTATCTGCAGTCAACAACAGATCATTTAAATCGACAACTCTGGATCTCAGGTAGCAGGCAAGTTAAAGTGATCTCAATGTGTTATCAGGATAGAAACACATTAAAGGGCAACAGCATCAATTGTAATTACATGCTTCCCTCAGAATTGATAGGATGATACTAGGAAGCGCTCACGACCAGCTTGGAAAAGATGCATGAATAGCCAAAAGTAACAATAAGATTGATGAAGAACAATGTGTGCTTATGCATCATAAACTAAAGATGAGTGTTTGGAGAGATGACAGGAAATAGAAGAACACAGAAAGCCGCAGTGATACATCAGGAAGGGTGATGAATATGTGCAATGTGTTATTGATCATGATGACAAATCAACACGTCAGACAGATCATTAGCGCCAGCCTGTTTCAGCCGTATCGCAGTATGTTCCTTCAGAATACAAAAAAAGGTGTTCAAGTCCAAACTTTTTTTTTTTAACATGACACTTTACCATACAGTGATATTTATTTGCATAGTAATGTTCTTAATCATATAACAAAAGTGCCATAACGTGTACTGAACATTTACAAAATATGAGTCTTATATGGAAGTCTTCCACATCATCATCATCATCCTCCATCATCTCCCCTCCTCCTTATCTCCCCTGTTTGTCATGTGGCCATTTAAAAGTGTCCTCACCAATGTGCTTCCTTCTCAAATGTAGCACCACTTGCCTCCTGTCTCCTTTCATCTTCTCAATACTGCATCCAATTTTTCCTTTACCGTGTTTCTGTCACCTTCGTCCTCCTTCAAAGATTAGAATTGAAGGTGTCGCTGACGGTAAAAGCTGCCTCCAGTCTAGCTTAATATTGTTATGGTGGCTTTAGCCGTAGTTTCATATTCCCTCAAATTCTCCAACGGTCAACCAAACAAACCAACAATTACATAATCAATACAAATAAGACCATTAAATGTGGCACTCAAAGGTTTTTCGAAGCAGCACTCACAAATTGATCATTATCATTTCAACCTTTAAACTATAAACTTCTCCAGGTCTGGATGTATGTGTAGCTTCTTGTGTGAGTTTTTAAGTGGAATCAGTGCATCTATGTGTGTCTTAGCTGCCTGCACTACAGAAGATGAGGCCTAAAGCACTAATAAGAGTGCCTATGATTACAGCTCTATCCCCTTCTGTCATCACTCACACACTTCCAGACACAGCCAGCAATATTTAGATGTGGGAAATCTGTGTTTCTGCCAGAAAAAACCGTGCACCCCAATCAGTCGGTGATGTGCATGATTGGCATCTCTAAAAAGGAAATGTTGATTTTGAAGCCAAAGCTGTCAAATGTATTCAGTTTATTCAGTGGATTTTAAAAGGCGTCCTTAAGCCCCAGGTGCAGATTACTGCCGGCGCGGATGATCATTCAATATGTTAATTGAAGAAAATCAATATGAGTGCAACGTTTGCACCACAAATGTTTTTGTTGTAACCCGATTTGTCAGAACAATTTGAATGTGGCCTTGTCAAATCAATACTAACCTGCTCGGGTACCATTTGTTATGCTGCATGGAACTTTTTTCTCAAAGTTTTGTAATCGAGACAACATTATATATTCATTGAGAAGGAAGTTCTACATAGTTTAGTGACCAGAGTTATAAGGGTGACTAAACAGGCCACATCTGGTCTACATCTAATTTAACTTTTAAATACACAACTGAGTTTTGTAGTCAAAGAAAAGGGCAGTCTCCTCTGCAGGCTGTCAGTGGCCTTTAAAAGTGAAAATACATTAATTAACAGCTTGCCTTTTTAAAGATCTCCCTCGTTTTCAACTTGCCAGGACATTTTAGTAATTCTAACAATCATTTTGACAAAGCATTTGCTTAATGGATAGTTAATTATTATGATTACAGATGGGAAATCGTTTGTAGGTTTTGAATAAAAGTCTGAGTCCAGTTACAAATGGATGGCAATCAGTCAACAAGAAAGCCACTAAAATACAAACTGAAACAGTAAATATCGGTATCAGAGAAAGAACATTTGCACACCTAGGACATCGTGGACTTTTACATTATTTGTATGTTGTGCAGCTCGAAATTTAATATTATGTAAGCTGATCCAGAGTTGCACATTAAAGGCTGAGACTCAGACTGTTGGAAAAACGGAATTGTCTTTGTGGGGAATCATTTAGGTTTGAAAGTCAGAAATGAAAAGGATAAAAAGTTCAACAATACAGAAAACTATACAATATGACCTACCGGTAGGCTACATAGAGTCACACTATCTCAACCGTGAAACATTTCTATGACACATGTTTGCAGTAAAGAAAAGAGCAATTTCAGAAGATACATATATGCTGGATTCGGACAATACAAATAGGAAATGCAAAACAGAGTATTCTTATTTATTCACCTGTTGCAAAAATATGTGCATAAATGTGTTCAATCACGCATCGACATAACATTGCCAGCTGAACAAAGTGACTCCATGTATCCAAAAATGTGTCATGGTGACAAAGGTGTATTGTTTGATCTTTGTCCAATTAGCCTTTTCATGTATGTTCTACTTATTTTGTCATTTCTATTTCAAGTATCGGCTTACTGCATACAATTATGCAGGCAGACAAATGACGTAAGGGTCCTTTGCTCATTTTCAGAGGGGCTCTCCGTCCTGTTGTGGTGATTGACTTATGACTGCATATTATGGCTAAGTAGCTCTCTAATCAGTCTGGCACTAGAATCTCTCTTCGTCTGCCACCAAAACACTAGCCAATCATTACAGATGGCTAATGTCCTGTTTTACACTCAAAATATCTCTAACACTCCATCACACTGACGGCACATGTTTCTCTATTGATGCCATTCTGTTGAATCGACCACCTGTTACTCATGGCTGCAGCTTTATTACAAGGCCTTCTTACTTGAATGCACATTAAACTGTGATACAGATTGTTTAGGTATTGTGTGCAGCCAACTGTCTATTTTATTATTTATTGCTATATATTTTTTTCTGTGTCCTGTGTTGCCATAAGGTAAGGCAATTTTGCGCACACTTGCACATATTTGACAAGTTTATGATTCTTCTTGTAAGACATCATGCAGTCAATTTGAGGAGGGGGGGACTTTTCACAGCCTGTCACCAAACTACATGTCAACCTCAGTTAATGTTAACCTCTGTTAGCCTGATCTTCCCTGTCAGATGTGGGTTATTCCTACAGATAGATGCTGCCCATTGTTATGCCTTCATTTATTTATTGTAAATTCAGCCTTGTGAAGGACAGTTCAAGTGTGCTGCTTCGAATTTTCATTTGAAAGATTCAATTAGAAAAATGGGAAAACAGAGGTACTCTCTTTCGGTGAATTTAGAGGATGAAACTGAGATGAGAGAGAGGGTCCAGCATGCAGCCCAGTGGTGCAAAGCACACATCAAAACATGGTACTAAAAATGACACAAAGCACCTGAAGTGCATCAAATTAAAAGCGCTTCCCTGGCTGTATTCCACTATTGAGTTCTTATTTATAGCAGATTAGTGACTCTCTTATCCAGAGATATCTCAATGAGTTTGATAGCAGAAAGAAAAGGTTATTAGGAGCACCTCCCAAAAACCCAACGGCATTGTAACACTTACAAATACGTGATGCAAAAAGAAAACTATACCTGATCTGAGTAGAGTTATCAAGAAAAAAATATAAGCTATTTGTTTTATAACAAATGTGTTTTATTTAATGTTTGACACTTTTCAGGTTGTTGGGTCCTTTATTACCTTTTATGCTCTTAACCTTTTATTTTTATTTTTTATATTACCATATTTTATTCAATATGCTCCTTAGATATCTTTTTATTTTATTTGTTTTATTATTTTCTCCTTATAGCTTTGTGAAGCACCTTGAGATTACGTTGTTTTTAAAGTGTGCTATATAAATCAAATGTATTATTATTATTATTTATTTATTGTGAAGTTCAACCCAGGATTCAATAGTCAGAAGCAGCAGAGAAGAAGGCATTGGTAGCAGGAAATGTAATTCAGTGTAAAAGGATAGAGTTTTTTCTGTGTAACTGCAGATAAAGGTCAGCCTTGCTTTGCCGACGGTCATACAGCAGGATGGCAGTAGCAAAGCAAAGATGTAATTGGCCTTCAGCTTGTATACCATTTGGAGCAGGGTTTTTTAAGTTGGCAATTTAACATCACATAATACATTAGATTCTTACTTTTAAAATGTCAGTTAGTTCTATACAACCTCAAGAGGAGGAGATGTGTATTTCTTTGTAGTAAGACAATGGAAACATGTTTCTACATGAGGAGGCGTGTGGCACAGTGGATAGAGCGTTGGTGTTGGGATCAGGGGAGCACAGGTTCAAACCCCACTACAGTCAGCATGTCGTTGTGTCCCTGGGCAAGACACTTCACCCCAAATTGCTCCTGTGGGGATTGTCCACAGTATTGAGTATGTAAGTCGCTTTGGATAAAAGCGTCTAACAAGTAACATGTAATGTAAAAAGAATTCCCTTCCCTATTTTATTCAAAACACATATACAAACCAGACATACAAGAATCAAAATATAGTTTGTTCCAACAACATTTCTCAATACTGATCCTCTAAACCTAACCCCAGTTTGTTCTTAAATAAACTCTCATGCTTCTCATTCAGCTGCCTAATTGCTTCACTCAGTTTTCTTGCTTTGCACTTATTTAGTGCATACGGGGGCGTGATCTAATGCAGGAAAATAATAATAAAATACTTGTGCTGAAAGGTAGGAGGTATAGGAGAGAGACATGGTGAGAGAATGAAAAGTATTTAAGGTGAAGCTGGGGGAGATCAGCTTGCTGTTTTTGGCACCATGGTGTCAGCACAGAGCGTACCCAGAGCCTCCTTCAGCAATCAGAGGCTTAATGGATGACTGGCCTCTGAAGGTGGAAGTGCTATACTCTAGTGATAGAGGTCTGACTCAGGATCTGCCCGTTTCACACTCACCTGGGTGATCTCTCAGAGACAATTGAGCAATGTTTTTGCATAGTACTTGGTGGAAGGCTGCATTTTGAAGTGCCAAAGTGGCATTTTGAATGGATTTCAACACATTTCCTTGAAAGTCTGACAATCCATGACTTGTGCTTGTTAAGCCTAGTTGCTCATCGAGACTCTTGCCACTTGTTTTTTGTTTGGCTTTAACAAGGTAGCACATGTTTAACCAGATCCTGTTCAAACTCATAGAAGAGATACAGTATTGGCGGACTTAAACACTGCATAGATATCAGTTTGGTCTTATTGATGCCTTCAGCAAGTTTTCAAACATGAAGTGGTACAGTGGTCTTCCTTCATTACCTCTTTAAATCCTCTTTGTTAACCGCTGCCAGATCCTGTTTAAAATGGAACCATTCGCCAGATGTTGATGATTATGTATGTTAGCCATTCAACCATAGTTTTAGAAATGATCTCATTTTCACTACATGTGGCTGTTGGAATGATTGTCAACTGTAGAACCATTGGTTTGCACCATGTGGCAGATTGAAAAAGTGAAGGTGCCAAATGTATGGCAAACGGGCTATTCCTGTAGTGAAGCTGTCACTGCAGCCCATTTATTTTGATATAAACCATTTCTCTACTCAACTGTTCTCATGGCAGCAGGGTAACTCAGGAATCAAATGTGCTAGCCTGTCTCCCCTAAACCAATTTCATTGCAGATGCCATATATTAGCTCAAGGTGTTTCTGCCCATTCAGCATGGATATAAGCTTCCTCTTTGGAAAAGTAGAGCTTGAGGATATTTCCCTCTAAAAGCACCTTAGGAAAATAGGCAATTTGCTGGTCATGATGCATGACAACTGAAAGACACTGTCAAATAATGTGCTCCTCTCCAATGATGCTCAACAATAGTGCCGATGGAACCTATAGAAGTACTTTCTTTTACCAATGTGTGTCAGTGAGGTATTATTATTATCATCGCCTTCGTAATACTGTAACCAAGTCAGGTGCTGAATTATTTCACTATAATGGTCATAATGATGACAAATACTTCCACTTTTGCTTTATTAGTGATATGCAACAAGTGTGTAGTCATATTAAATCAATAGTGGATTAGGTTATAAACCCCATCAAACAATAAAGAAAAGAGGTATTTCTTTCTCAATGGGAAATTGGTAGTTATATAATCTCAGCTGTCAGGCCTGGTATGAGTTGAAAAATGTTGCTAATAGAGATAGAAGAAGGATTCATGTGCTGCTATATTCAGCGTTACTGCTGCTATTATGTCCGATTGTTAGGCTAAGTGGCTGCTGTCCTATTTACCTGTCTGTCAAGCTACCTGCCTGTCTACTTGTTGATCTTGAATATGGCTTCAGCGGATTCTGCAGAGATGTGCTGTGTGATGCCACAGCTTGTTTTCAGAACCGACTTGCTTTGTTAATATGTAGTTATGCTAATGTATCAATCCATTGTCTTTTAAAGCTCTAAGCCATTTATGTTTGATCCTCTATTCCGCATGTCTGTGCAATGCCTCGTCTCCTGCCTGTTCATCATATTTATGTCCAAATATTGTGTGGTCTTTGAAAAGTCGCATGCAGTTCCTGTGTCAACTTACAAAAGCTTAAGAGATTCCCAATGCCCTTAGGTCTCCTTGTTTTGTTTTGTTTTTGTTTACATTGTAACATAACTGAATTCAGTTTTTGTCCCTTTCCCAGTGCAAAAAAAGCTCTGATCGTGCAAGCCAAATGAGCAGTATGATATAATGTGTTTCTGTATGCCGTGTGCTCTGTTGGAAGACTAATAACCATTTGGAAAAAAGTGCACATCAGGCTGCGTGTATGTATGCATAAGGGTTGGGGTAGAGGTTAATGGATATTGCGGTAGATAATGTAGATATAGAGAGGAAGGGGGCACTATAGATTGTGAACAAAGCTAATTTACCATCCTTAATCATTAATAGACTCCTTCATGAGGCTCAATCTTCACAAAGTAATACGTTATATGATTGATATGCATGGGTTTACTATAGACGGGTTAGACCTGATCAATACCACAATATCTGCCATTATCTACCTCAGTGTGCAGCCTCACCACACATCTTAGAGGGAAAGAGAGATAAAACCGAAAGGGACGGATCACCAAATTAAGACACTTGAGAGATAACAGAGCAGCCAACTATTAAATCATCAATCCACACCTGGTAACCATGGAGATAAGTTTCGGCTCATTATCTAAGGATGAATAATTTCTCCCCATTTTCAGTGACCGCCTCAGGGGATAAAAGAGAAGTGGGAACTCATCACAGTAAGGCTGACAGGATGTAACCACATGAAGGAGTTTCTATATACTCTGCAGCACACTGTTGGTATTTTCATGCACCCTCATTAAATATTTAGAGGAGGGGGGAAGATCAAATATTACCCAGATGTTAAAAATGGTCAGATAAGAGATCCCCAGAATTACTTTTTGGATATACAGTACAGTATGTGCACTACATGATCTATAAGGTTGTTTTTGTAACATCACTTTTTATAATGGAAGAGTTTATTTACTGTTTTTTGTAAAGGTCAGCCCGAAGAAAATCTCTTTGTAACCTAATCTCACGGCTACATGCTCTGACATTTGTTTACACATACAGTAGAGGCAGGCACAGAACCATTTATGTATTCACCCAGTGTATTGGTTGTGCGTATATACGACTGAATGTAAGGTAATAAAAAGGGAATGATAAATACAACAACGGCAATGACAAATATTCTTTTAGAATCGTTACTCAGAAGATATTACAGTATCTTTGCAGCACGGTCATGATGCCCGATAGGAGTGGAGACATGTTGGAAGTCTATTTGTGTTTTCTTTGATAAAGTTCAGTCCAACTGCTCTGGAATAAATGACGTTTGGTGGAAAGTACAGCCAGTAGTGCAAATGGACTGGCCATGATTTCAAGCCTTTTGTGGTAGGACTTGCGTGAAACTGATTCACTGAAAAGCAGAATGTTATGAATGTTTGTTGTAGAAACTGGCTCTGTCAATCTGGTCGACAAACACCATTTTAATGTCATTGAATCAAATCACTATTGGCATTTCTTTAGAAGACCCTCAATAGAACGATTCACACGAAGAACTATATGAGCGTTGCACAGATGAAGGGTATGTTTATCAAATTGGTGCCATGAGGGCATGAAGTGCTTAATATACAGTATTAGGGCTGAACGATTAATCGATTTTAAATCGAAATTGCGATTTGAAATGATGCGATTATCAAATCGCAAAGCCTGCGATTTTTTTTAACCATTTTTTTTTTTTTACATTTTTTTTCTTTTCTTCTTGTATGTCAGTCATCCACACCAATCAGAAGTGCTGTGCTCCACATGTAACAGCCATTGTTAACCAATCAGAAGTGGCCCATGATAGAAGGTGATAGACAGATTGATCCAATCACCTGCCAAGTATTTTTGAAAGTGCCTGCCCTTTCCAAATGGCTTCCAATGGAGCTTTCCTAGATGGTTTGGTGAAACAAACCATCTGAGTCAGGTTAGTAATGCTCCATCACATGTTTCTATTACAGGGTGAATCTTAAACTGAAGCTTTACTTTAAAGCAACCCAACGGAAGTTTCATGTAAGTTTAGTTCTGTCACTCGTAGCTCGGGCTGCGGGGGTGCTAGAGACGGGAGCACGTTGATACGACCTTCCTAGCCAGAGTTATGGCCGCATTTTACAATAAACTTACGTTAGGTCACTTAAAAACAAATATCGCAATTCGAATCGCATTGCAATATTTGTCAGAAAAATCGCAATTAGATTTTTTCCCAAAATCATGCAGCCCTATACAGTATACAGTATATGTATTGTATACTGTGTATGAAGTGTTTTTTTTTTTTCATAAATAAAAAACACAAGCATGTGAAAGGTAATGTGGTTCTGTTCGTTTATGTGAAAACAACTCAGGCCATATCTTCTCACCCATTAGAATATTTTACGTTACCAGTGAGTCAGTAGTTTGTCTGGGTGATGATGTCTTTTGCCTCGCCAAAGCCGTTGGTGATGCGCACAAAGGGTAGTTTGAAAAGCTCCAAAGAGAAGGGCACTTGGAGTAACCGTACTGTATCTGGAACCAACTCCCACATAATTTGCTCTATAATAACATCAAAGCTATAAATACTGCATGAGAAATGAAAATGACACTCGCACAAACAAACACCCTTACCCTAACTCTAAGCAAAATGTTTAAAATACTTTCTTTATTTGTGCAGCTTTCTGTTTGACGGATCAAAGAGGTTGAAGAAAAGCAATACTGCCAGTGATGGCTGCAATTATTTTAATTCTCTATTCCACTAGAAATCGTTACAGTAAATCCATCATCTCCTCTTATGCTGGTATCAAATACCTAACCTGAAAAGTCTTCAATGCTCAGATAAACAGAGACATTTTATTTAAATGTGTTGATTTTAATATCCATATTTTAAGACACTCAGTCTTCTGGTCATAATCAGATAAATTGTTTTG
Source organism: Notothenia coriiceps (assembly GCF_000735185.1). Taxonomy (NCBI): domain Eukaryota; kingdom Metazoa; phylum Chordata; class Actinopteri; order Perciformes; family Nototheniidae; genus Notothenia; species Notothenia coriiceps. Next base: position 161,572 of record NW_011369002.1, on the reverse strand, counting down.
GCTGCTGACTGTTTCTCATTGACAGTAAAGGTGTAAATAAGGATGCCCTAACCCTTCTTTCACCATTCTTTTCTTTCAAGTAGCAATTACATTAAAGCAGTGTTACATTTATAGAGAAAAACAATGTTAAGATTTAAGCAGCGATGGGGTCGAGTGGTAGCCCACAAGATAAGAGAGCATGATTGGGTTCTTGGTTTTAATCTTGACCTTGGGTAAATCAAAGTTAAATGTGTTATACGGCAACACATTCTCACTTGGTTTCTTCAGATTTATAAACCTGTTTCATCAGAGAAAACAGATGATATCCTTTTCTCCCCTTTTGAATTGATGTAATTTCCCTGTATAATGTGCACTTGTTGATTATTTTGGGTCGACTACATTAACTCACCTTCATACTGAGCGATAATGTGTCTTGCCGTATGATTATGGAGTCAGCCACATAATAAGATGGATTTTTGGGTGCTAGGCTTCAGCTCTGAAATGTCACGGGTGGAATATTTATTAGCCCAGGAAATTTCAAAAGCTCTACTCCCTCTCTAGAGAAACCCCAAAAACATCAGTCTTCTTTGAGCTCAGTTGACGTTTAATAGTTAGATTATAAAAGGTCGCCTCACCAATGTGATTCAATTTGGAGCTGGTGCCATGCAGTCATATAGTTCTAGTCAAATATTGATATTATACCACAGATGTTTGGTTATACATGAAACTATATACAAAACCCCCAGCAATTTCTGCTAACCTTAAATAGATTAACAAACAGGCTCATTTATCATGCACTTGGGAAGCGATTTCCAAGAGGTATGAAAAACATATACATGGAAAACATCTATCTTCTAGAATCTAGGCCTTCCATATTTCAATTTGAGTAATATAAATAAGGCTTTTCAGACAAACCATTGGATGACTATTTATTTCTACCACCTCGGTCCATGTTCTCCACAGTAAGATCCCTAAAGACTTGATAAGGACAGTGATCACCTCGATTTTCACCTAACACCACCACTAGCTCAAACTCATTTGAGACCAAATCTCTCTTATTAAAAGTAAAATATTCCCATGAGCCATTTGTGCTAATTAGCATTTTAAAAAGCTCAACTGACATATCATTGTTTGCCTGTACATCCTTACAGAGCCATTAACACGGCTCCCTTTGTCTTGTTATGTATTGTGAGAGGAGACACAGTCAGAAACACATAGAATTGCTTTTTAAAATCAATTTCAATGAATGCTCACTTGGTAGAAAGTTAAAGTCAAAATGATATAACGGGGCACTCCTCTATGTTATTCCTCATAAACTTGCAAATGGTATTCAAGCATCTTTTTCCCAGTGTGAGATTATCCTTACAAACCTCAAATATTCATTTTCACTTGTACCGGGGCTAAAACAATTAAATCCAGTGGCCTCTCAACACTTTTCCCAACATTATACTGCATGTACTGTCAGAGTGCATCAACTGAAATGTGTTTTTTTCCCAGTGCATATATTTCTAAAGTTATGGACAATTAAAGCCCTAGGGCAGGGGTCTGCAACCTTTTTGACCAAAAGAGCCATTTTGCTCCTTTTTCCCAAAAATGTTTTTGTCTGGAGCCGCAAAACATATTTCATAGCTTGATAGCTAATAAAGTTGTATTTATTGTTATATCAGACAAAAACTACAGTTTTTTGCATTTATTAGGCTATTTATTACATTATATAAAACTGTTAACCTCTAATAAGAAACAAAGAACTATAAGGAGAATTACAAATAATACACAGGCCTACTTTAAAATAAATTAAACACAGCACTTGGGGAGTCCTCTGAACATTTGAAGGAAAAACAAATATTATTAAAATGGGCCCACTTTGAAATAAATAAAACATATAGCTGCACCCTAAAAAGAGTTAAAGGTAGGGTAGTTAAGAATGGAGAAACCAGCTCGAGTGCGCTAGAATTTGGAAATACAAAACCGGAAAAAATATGCCACTTTCTTACAGAGTCCCTCCTCCAACACACACGAACGCGCATCATCAATGAGGCCACGAGATAAGTTTGTGCACAGATGGAAGGCTGACAGGCAGTTAGGCCATCCAGTTATTTTAGCCGGGCCGGCTAAAAAAATGGTCGTGCTTTTTACAGCGCTACAGCTTCCAGAGATTACTTTTTGTATGTATTTATTGTCAACGCATTTAATATATTCATTGCTATCGGGACGTTAAGAGCATTCCATGGAATATAACAAAAAGTGTTTTCTGAAATAAATTACATACCCCATTGAATTATGACTGAAGATTGTCAGCTGTCTTCCTCTCCCTTGTTGTTCCTCGATACGTAAAGGCTGCAGCACCTTTGACAACTTCTCTCTACATATCAAACATACCGGTAAACCAGCATCGTTTGCTGTGAAAGCATATAACTCAGTCCATACAGAATTAAATCCTGTGTTCCTCCGGTACTTTACTTTGATTTATTCGTAGTTCGCTCATCGAGCCGGGGATCAGGTTATTCACCCGGAGGAAAAGGCGCTCGCGCGGGACCGTAGCAGGATGTGACGCATATTTTAGTTGACCTAATTAAAACCGTTTTGTTTTTTATTTATGTGTCACAGTATCACCTCAAAATACAAGATACGAAACATTTTCAACCATGCAACAAAATATAAATAGTCCTACAAATACTTTTATTTTAGTTCCTTCTTATTTTTGTCTAAGCTCAAGGGAGCCAGAGCAGAGGGCTTAAAGGGCCGCATGCGGCCCGTGGGCCGTGGGTTGCCAACCCCTGCCCTAGGGGATGTTAAAGTGCTGTAATACTGCAGGAATAATCTTATGAATATAATAGTTATCTTCTGATTATAATGTTCTTTTAATGCAGTGTCAAAAGTCTCTGCTGCACTCTCTGTTCAAGATAAATTACAACATGATAAGTGCAAGAGGAGAATTTTTTTTGGATTTCTAACAACTAATGTAGTTGGACACAAAAGTGCAGAAGGACAGAAAACGTTAATGATCTCTGGTCAAATGTAATGATGGCAATTATTTCTTGCTGTTTTGAACAAAAGGACTATAAGGTGGAGGGAGGGAGTCTAATTTAAATCTAGTTCAAGGCATTATTTTTTAAGGAAAAATGTAGCCTTTAGACCAGGGGTGTCAAACTCAAATACACAGTGGGCCAAAATAAAAAATGGGTACTAGTCGAGGGCCGGACTGGTTCAATGTTTATTTCAAAACTTATTGAAATTAACTTATTGCACATATTAAACCTGGAACTAACAAAGCTTAAATTATTACCTATAAAAACAACATTAAATAATCAGTTTCATTCATTTCTTATGGCTCTATCTGCAGCTTTTCCAGAGTCATTTCTTATGATTACATTTTTACACAGGCCAACAACAGCTTCAAAAAAACAATTTCCCTCAAAGAAAAAACAAACATGCCCTGTTGTCTCAAGAGAAAAAGTGTAGAAGGAAACATCCATTGAAACTCAGTGTGCTGCTCTGTGATGCTAGTTTAAGCCAGACAGGCTACTTGGCATCTCATCTTGGGTGCTATGGTCATCAAGGTTCTGGGCTGAGGAGATCCTCAGGATTGTGAAGGTGTGCGTGCAATAGGCTATACCGGCGGGCCAGATCTAATAGTAATTTTAAATGATCCTGCGGGCTGAAATTAAATCCACCAAGGGCCTGATTTGGCCCCTGCGCCTTGAGTTTGACACATGTGCTTCAGACCAAGAGGGAATGTTTTCTAAATGGGTAATATGGATCAAGTTACATGCAGCTAGTCATCCGTAAAGCCAGAAGTCTGTTAGAAAATAGAGGAGCAGGGATCAAGTGTGTCCTGGCTAGTAGTAGCTCTTTATTTTAATCTTTTCAAAACAACAGATCAATGAGCAAACCATCTTTAAAATCTCCATACATTGCAGTTTAATCTCTTCAACTCCCCATAAATCCCACGAGTCTTTGCTGTTAGAGTTCAACCGTGCACTCAAACACCAGCTGGTCTTTGGTGAATGAAAAGACAGACATTTACTTTGAATTAAGAAAATAAGTCTCTCAGCGGCAGATAATTGCTCTGCTTTCTTTTTACTCTTTTACCTCGTTCCCACATTTCTTCAAAGCCCCACTGACTCCTGTTCTTATGTTTCCTAGAGAACTGCATATAAATAAGATATTTCTACAATTGCATGCCATAATATCTCAAGCTAGTTAGTTTTAATTACATTACATGTCACTTATTTGACGATTTTATCCAAAGCGGCTTACATACTCAATACTGTGGACAGTCCCCACAGGAGCAATTTGGGGTGAAGTGTCTTGCCCAGGGACACAACGACATGCTGACTGTAGTGGGGTTTGAACCTGTGACTCCCTGATCCCAACTCCAAGGCTCTATCCACTGCGCCACACGCCTCCCATTAGACTAATTATGTGTAAAAGGCCTCAAAAGGGTATGTTAGGTAACAAAATAACACTTCTTATTATTCAAATGTTTATTCATTAATGCCTCTAAGAATACACTTAGTTATTTCATTTAACATTTTACCATTTTAAATATATCTTGAATTACAAATAAACCACTACTTCCTTAATCCGCCCCAAAAAAAGCATTGTATTTATGGTAAAAAAGTATTGTTCAATCTTGGAAACTCGAGGAAGCGTTGATACAAAAACCCATATACAGGAAATGATTATCATCCAAAGAGTTTTCAAATTCTACTTCTGGGAAACAACTGATAGACTTATTATTTAAAATGTGCTCTTCTGAAAATGTCTCCCTGAACATTATTATTTTTTTAACTTTTTCATATTTAATAACAATAAAATAAGCTTTTTCAAGCGTATGGTATACAAAATTGTTTTGAGCCATATGATAAAAATGTCAACCTTAAGCTACTGGAAGGAAACGGTGATGGCTTTATATCCTGTGCTCTCACACAAGTGCCAGAGGATGATATATGAGGAGGTTCCTGTATTGATCAAATGTTAGAAGAAGTAATACAAGGAACAAATGCCGACAATATGATGGATGACAAGTCAGTCAGAATCCCTCGATTACTGTGTGTGATTAAGAGGGGAGAGGTTAGAAAGACAGCAAAGCCAACACAATAAAATCACTAGTATAAAGCTCTAATTGAACAGAGGTCACGGTCTTGTGTTGCCACTTGATCCTTTTTAGAAGTCCATATCCTCCATCAACTGACCTATTGATTATCTTAGCGAACACTGTAGCCTACTGTATAATCTACCCTATAAAACACAAATATGAAAATTATCCACAACAACAAGCCCCTGAAGCTCATTATGTTGTACTTCATTGACTATGATTAATTCTACCATTAGTAAGATTTAATCGAATGGCGCGACATAGTCACACTGTGTCTGTGCTGCTGACACACAAACTGAATTTAAAGGCAGTTTGAAACATGGCCTTGACAATTACACCGAAATACTGCATAAGAGCCCGTTAATGCTGCGGTGCCATTAGCCCCACACAGAGAGTGTCGGAGCAAAATTAGCCTCCAGACCAGGCTTGTTGAGTGTCATGTCAAAAATAACGCATACATAATCACAATCATATCTGATGATTCTGGAAACAGATGTGTCAAATATATGTGTACACCATTGGAAAATATGAGTTTATAAATGAATGTACCAACTTTATGGAAAATGTTGTTTACCTTGTGTTTTCATACAGCTGGTGCCAGGTTACAGCACTGGCGTTTTCCCCAATGTTAGTATTCATTGTTGGAATATGGCATGTCTCACAAGCTGAGGATAAAGACTTGAAGTTGTCTTGAGAAATGCTGCAGAGTGTCTGATACCATATGCCACTCGATTCTCCAGAGTGAAATAAATGGTGATTATTTTACACCGCAGAAAAGCATGATCCATAGCAGTTTTTTTTGTTCTAAAATAAAGTATTCTCTTTTAACTCATTAGAAAATGGGAATGTATTTGTAATGTTTGATTAATACCTACTGGTAACATTTTGGGTTACACTTTGCACTTCAGCATTCATACCAAGTAAACAAGACATGGTCATAGATTCTGCAACAGAACAAGCAAACCCATCATAATGAGGATATAATGATAACTGTTCAGTTGTTGTTTATTATTATCTTTTAGCTGAGCAGCTTTCAGTTTCCATGGTTTTCAAACTCCAGTGATTCAAATGTGTCTGCTTAGTGGCTGGAGGCACAAACACACAGCTCAGATTTCCCGGAAACAATAAAACAGTATCAGGATCATTTAACATCTCTTTTCTCTCATTTCTTAAATGACTGCTTGTGTTGAATTCAAAATGAGCCAAAACAGCCCCACACTGTTCATTTGATGATGGAGCAAATTATTTTAAAAGAAATTCCACTGCTCCTAACATTCTATGCTGCTTTTTGTTGCTTTTAGTCTTGGTTGTCTGCGTTTTTTTGCGGTGTTCCTGTGTTGTTTAACTCAATCCCTTTTAATTGAAATGCTTTCAGCCTTAATGGTTCTAACAACACTGTGTATCTATCTATGGATAACATGAATCTGACATTAGAAGTAATTGTCCCTGCATCTTTTAAAGGGAGTTTTAATTCCCCGTGTGTTGTACAGAGATATTTATTCGTCTACATATAGCCACAGCAAATCGGCTTTTTATTTATGAGGTCATTTTAATGGAAACAGAAGAGAAGACTTCTTTATCTCGCTCAGCTTATTGCTTCTTTGTTTATCCCTATCTTACAGCTGATTAAAATATCGACAGTTCTACGCCTAATACTATAGGGATGCAAACTCTATTTCACTGCAATAGGATAAGCTTCATATAGCCAATTACCCTGATAGGGTTACGCATACTATTCCTCCTGAAATCCATTATGTTACTCCCTTAGTCTGTTGTATTCCAATTACCTTGACCAGTTCTCATATGGCTCAATTAATAAAAAAGCAGTTTACCACCTGCAGTCCACTGAGGAAACACAAACCGCACTATAGGCTAATCTTACCGATAAAGTGAAATAATTCAAATGAAGGAAAATCAGTCTACAAAAAGATCAGACTGTATTGTCCGTATAATTAATTGCATCACATTCTGTATCTGCTCTTTCCATTTGTTTTGCTCTTAACTTTTTTTTGACTAAAATGTGCCTTGCGCCTTAGCCTTAGGAGACCTGACTGTTCACAGACGGTAGATAAAAAGATGGACGTGCAGCTTAATGCTGTGACATTTACTGGCTGGTCCCCCGGAGAATTTAGAGTTCTCTTTCACTCTTGAAGCTGAAAGCATAACAGCCTTTTAGTCACTTAGTCTGACCTCACTCAGCTGCTGTCCTTTCACACATTTTCTTCACTCTCATTCCCAGCAGGCGAGTCCATTAACCTGAAGGAAATAGCAGTTTGGGGTTACGCTGATCAAATTTTTTTTAATGTTAACCTGAACAATAATCAAATCACTGTCACATCTTAATTACCGTGTTCTAAAGTACCATCGCTTTTATCACATTAATGGTTATAATAAACTGTTGATGTCAGGATAGCTGAAACATTACTGTCTAAAGTAGTTATCATGAAGAGCATCAGAAAACACAATTTTCTAATGCTCATGATAAGGTCATAAAAATGTATCTCACATTAGTTTAAACTTTGTATATGAACCTGGTAATAATCTAGACATGGATTGACTGTGAAATCATCTTCAGGTTTTTAATATCTGCAGGTATAAAGCTACGTTTTTGGGCTACATTTTATAAAACAATCCCTTTCCAGTGACAAATCCTTGGAGTAACTTGTACAAAGTGCTGCTATTGTTTGGTGTTTGTTTCCCCAGCAACTGAAGAAGAATGGAATATCTGTAATTGCTACATAAATTGCATAGAACCAAGGATGCAATGCTTTGTGAAAGATAAGTAGGAGATAGATACAGTATAATTAATGATGTACTAACAAAACAAGCTACAATGAAAAGAACAACAAGACATGTCTGTCTCATTTTCTTTAATGTTGCCTTTAAGTTGTGGAGAGCGTTGTGATTCATCATTAAACAATACGCACCCGCCAACTTTATTACTCGTCACTCATACATGCATATTTCTGTGTAGAGAAAACAAAGTGACAAATAGATTATGGAGTACATGATTCTACACCTATAATTACTGATCATTTCTGGTATTTTCAGACACTGGTCATTTCCATGGTGATGGTGTCTTTAGAGAGGCTTTAGTACGCTCTCTCCTCCCAAGATGCTTGATTACACTTTGTGAACAAATTGCTCTCGCTTTGTTCCCACACGAGGTAATAATGCAGTAAAGCCTGCTACCTATCAGCCAATATTAAAAAGTAAGGAACCCAGTTGCTTGATTATATAGAAGGTGCCTAACAGCTCACATAAATCAAAAGAGAAGTATGCCATGTTAATGGAAGAGGCATGAGGGAAAGGGGGGGAAACCTGAAAGGCATGCTAGTATTCTCAGCTGGTGCTCTTTATGCTCAACTCAATTATACAATAATGCAATTATTATTTGAAATGTTCACTACAGTATACTGCAATGGACATTAATGTATTATGCTACCTCCATGGTTCACCAGTTAACCTAAAAATGAGAGACCTATTACCAACAGTGTTGGGCAAGTTACTTCCAAAATGTAATATATGACTTATTACTCTCTTTTGAAAGTAATAAGTTACATTACAATATTACTGTCTCTGAAATGTAATGAGTTACACTACTTTAGTTACTTTTGAGTTACTTTCACCAAAATAACCGCAAAAGAATAGCTAGGTATTTTAAATGCTAAAATGTAGTTTAGTGCAGCTCATTATACATCCAGTGAAGGGCGATGTAGCATAACAACTGTGTAGGCCCTTAAGGCTGACAACTTGTATTACACGGCTTAGTTGAATACTCGATTCTGATTGTAAATTCTTAACATGTGACACGTTGTTAATACAGTCATACAGACCGCTGTCAAGGACTATAATGAAGGTTGCTAAGGAGGATCAAGAAAGAGAAAGGAAAAGAGGTTAAAAGACGGAGCGCTGGACGTCAGATAAATCACCAGAAGAAGGCAGACAGGAAGTTAACAATAACAGGACACGGAATGGGCTCTGTATTTTGTTTAGTATATGGCCGTGTATAGGCCCGGTTCCAGAACAAAATGACTCAGGGTGCCTCTGAGATTAAAGGGGGCGCAGCAGTAGTAGGTTTACATGAGCAATAGTGGCCGGCAACAGTAATGAAAAATAGCATTGATGGTCCCCAATGAACAGATTATGGCATTTGTTATGTTTTGAAACCAAGCAAGTTAGAACATTTCAAGTGAGTTAAAAGTGCAATCCTGAAATATCTCATATAGTCCAAAGTGGACTATGGCCAAAAAGGCTGTTTTTGCACAAAAGCTTCAAAACTGTGCTGATAAAACAAATGAGCACATTTGTAAATCAAGGCCCAAATATTATTTGAACAAGTTCATGGCTTTGAAATGGCAAACACCTTGAAAAGCCAAAAGTATTATTAAAACCACTGTACTTAAATCATCACCTTGCCGTCCCATCATATCTGGGAAGAATTATTTACTGCTTGCTGGAAAACTGGCAGTCACATCATCATGGTGAGGTTGACTTTGTGACCTGGAGAACATGTCAGCTGCAACATTGAGCTTGTTGATAGCTTGGGCTATGAGATCTTTTTGTGCATTCGGCTCGGGTGAAGGCATCTGTGCTAATTGTATGACATTATTTTTGACCCAACATTATCTACAAGGCATTTGCGCAGATATATGGCACTGATTTCACATGAATATCTAAACGCCATTGCCTCCATTTGTATAGCCCGAGCCTTGCAAAATGATCCGCCTTACCCCACTGTACAGGCGGGTACTTGTTTAGATATATACCTGGTCCCAGGCTCTGTTTTGCCGTGGTATCCTGGCATCCTGCGGGGCCGTCATCGGGTCGCGCTAGCTTTCGCGGCGGGACGAAGACTGCTGCCTCCGGGGGCTGGCGAGTCAGGCGGGAGGCTAAGTTTAGTTGTCCACAACGGAGGGGTAACGTGATGTCCCATCTGAACCTGTTCGCCTACTGTCTGCAGTTAGATTCCAGCTGTTGCTGGCGTTTAGTGATGGTTGGCTTCAACCTTTTTGTTATAAATGGATTATCCACAGATCAAGAATGTGTGACAGTGGTCACTGCTGTGGAAGCACTTTTGGACAATGGATGCACGCCACAGCGAGCAGGTCACGCCGCACCTAGACACAATTTGTTGGGTTTGTATTTTTTTCGCTCCGCTTCTCTTTGTTTGAATGGTGCATAACATTCAACTGGCCCCCAAAGAGCACGACGCCGAAAGCGCTGAATGGGAAACACCAGGTGTACTAATTCTACCCGCAGAATTTGTCTGCGTGTCGGAATGTCTCGCTATGTTAGTCCATTCTTAAAAAAAATAAAACACCATTATCATTTCGGGGTTAAAATGTGCTGAGCTTTCTAACATGGCTAATATATTACCCAATTCAGTAATGCCGTTACATTTACTAAGGTTAGAGCCCAAAAAGTAACTATATTACTGTAAATCCTTTTGTACGTTACACCCAACACTGCATTACCAATTAGCTTAGCTTGGTATTTCCATTCAGTTCCTCTTTGCTTGATTATTTTCTTCTTATCTGCTCTTATGTAACCCCCCCCACACCTGGACTGAGTGCCTGCCAAGCATGCACTTAACCCAAACACTATCCCATAAAGAAGGGTCTGTAACATTATGTCCCTTGTTGTGATACATTAAATTTATTTAGGGGAATGTCCGTGGTTATTTGGTGCAGTATTTTCACTTGTGCTCCATTTACAAAGTTATAAGTTACACCGAGATTCAGTCACCCACAAGTTCAGTTTTGATAAAATGCCTATTTTAGTATCTTTTGCATTTCCAGGACACATTTATTTGAATTTGTTATTTTCCTTCAAATTTCCCCTGGCCGGTTGAATGCTAACATTTTTTTTTCAAAGAATGGAGATAATGTAAGAAACAGAAATGTTACCCCTATAAAACAAAGGCTACAGAGCATTACAATAATACAATATCAAAGTGACAAGAACTGGTGATGCACGTGTTCCCAGACACAATAATCAACAATTATTTGATTTGTACTTATTGGTTTTGTAATAATATGTCAGACCCAATCATAAAGTGCATACCTGCAAATACAAACTGCTTTTAACTTGGCTTGTTTCACTTATTTAGCCTGGGCTGAGCTCTTATGTATAGTTCATATTGGTAAAGAAAACATTTGTAACACTAAATGTAACTTCCAACTAAATTCTGTCAGTCTTGCATAATGCAACAGTTGGCGCATAAAATTGCGGCTGTTTTACTACCATTATATGAATTTGAACCATGAAATATTGTAGTACTCTTTCCATTCCTACTATGTGACATGGTTAGATCTCCTCCTCCTCCTCTTCTTCACTCATCCTCCTCAGTGCGTCTCCCTTCACTCCTTTACTGTATTTATTCCTCTTTCCCTAGGTCCATACACTACACAGTATTTGATACAACCCAAATAGAGGACCATTCATGCTGAATGATCTATATCCAGCCACCACGTGTCACAGGATTTCTCATTCCCTTTGCATTTGGTTAGATTTTGTCCGTGTGGGTTATTTTTGTTGTGGTGGTTGTCCAACACTGGGCTCTGTCCCCTTTACATGCAACCCACTTGTCAGAAATGCTTCTTAATAGCTCATGTTGGACATTACAGTGAATGTTTGATTTATGTGCACAAATAGTGTGTTTGTGATTATCACATGTGGCTGAAAAATTGCCACGCTTGTTCCAATGTTGAATGGCAATCAAAGGTTACAGTTTTATTGAAGCTTGTTTATAAGGAATGGCTGTTGATTGATGACAAAGCCTCATGTTATGGTTGCCATAAATACGTTTTTTCCACATTCAGTCCTGGCTTTTTTGGTTAACCACAGCTCTGACTTTTCCCTCGGGTTTGTATAATATCCCTATTAGCCTAGG
>NW_011369002.1:122133-149552 GCF_000735185.1 Notothenia coriiceps | reverse complement strand
AGAACAGCTGGCTAGTTTTATTATGGGTACTTTTACTGGAAGTACATTTCCAAAAGCCCATACTTCTGTTACTTATACGAAACACGAGTATCTGTACTCACTGCAGTAAAAAGGATGTGTTACTTTGGCCAGCTCCTGTATATGGGCATATATGAGCATCATTAACATAAGAAAGTTAAATTGTATTTATTTTTCTGACAATGAGTGTTCTGTTCGCCCTACATTTAGTGTTCTTAATTTTCTTCTGTCCTGACTGACATATGAGCCTTTGCTCAGTGCGATTTATTACTCAAGCACTCCCCTATGTACTATCATCACTATGCACATTACTTCTTGTCATGATTCGAATGGACACAGTGACGTACTAAGTGCTTGAGGTTACAGGTCTTCGTGCTCACTCGGTGACAGTCTGGTTCACATTGGCCATTATTCTGGCTGGGACCCGTGAAAGGAGAGACAGTTCAGGTTAGCTAGACCCCTTTGATTATGGTAGGATGTGTCTGCAATATTAACCTCCACCCATCTACAATGGAGTAAATGCACAAAATGTACTTAGTGTTGCCCTGTTATAATCAAACTATCCTTACTTCCCCACTTTTAGTATGTACTTTGCTTTTATAAAACCTACATGGTAAATTATGTAAACTGTGTAGCTTAAAGGGTGGGGTAGGTAAGTTTGGAGAAACGGCTCTTTGTGATACACTTTTTGTTATATTCCATGGAATGCTCTTTAACATCCCGATAGCAATGAATACATGAAGTGCTATCAGGTTCGACCGGCACACCAAAAGGTGTCTGGTTTTCGCTTCAAATCGAAAGAGACTTTTTGTTTCCGGGTTTCTTCTGCTGGTTGTCGCATCTGATTGGGTGGCGCAGGGCCATGTGTTGTCTCTCCCAATAGATGATCGGGGGAAAGCACGCACACACCTCCTCCTGTGTTTTAGTATGAAAGCCTGTGTTTTCCTTTGGTTCGCGCTCTTGTTTTTGACTGGCCGTTCCTGAGACCTGTCTTACACGGTGGTAGAACCTGAGCCCGGAGTACTCTGCAGAGTGCTTCGTGATTCCTTTGTATTTGTATTGTTACTTTGTATCATTAAAACAAGATTATTGTTTCACTTGCATTCTGGTGTTTCTTAATCCCTTCCTTTTTACGAATTTACCCAGCTTACCAAACGACACGCGGAGACGAGGTTGGTTTTAAACATCTTCCAAATCTCCAACAGTACAGAAGCAACAAAGCAGCATACTGCATTAAACCTGACCTTCACAAAGAGGTTGAAGTTCATGTGGAGAGGAGGCTTCAGTAGTCTGTCTGCACTCTGTTTAGTTGTGCTATCTTACAATCAATATAGTAAATGTGAGGTAAAGTGTGTAGCCAATGTAACCAGTTAGAACTCAAAGGTGCGATGAGGTCTTAAAATGTATGGAAAGGGTCTTAAAAAAGGTCTTAAAAGGTATTACATTGGACCTCAGGATTCCTGCATATACCCTGCTTTAGATCCATAACAATGCAAGCTAAGTAGCCCAGTTAGCTACATAGCTAGCAATGAGTGAGCGTTCAGACACCGGCGCCAGTGTTGGGCAAGTTACTTCCAAAATGTAATATATTACTGCCTTTTGAAAGTAATAAGTTACACTACTTTAGTTACTTTCACCAAAAGAATGGCTTGGTATTTTAAATGCTGAAATGTAGTTTAGTGCAACTCATTATACATCCAGTGAAGGGCAATGTGGTATAGCATAACAACTGTGTAGGCCCTTAAGGCTACTAACAACTTGTATTACACGGCTTAGTTGAATACTTGATTCTGATTGTAAATTCTTAACATGTGACACGTTGATAATACAGCATTGTCAAGGACTATAACGAAGGTTGCTAAGGAGGATCAAGAAAGAGAAAGGAAAAGAGGTTAAAAGACGGAGCGCTGGACGTCAGATAAATCACCAGAAGAAGGCAGAGAGGAAGTTAACAATAACAGGACACGGAATGGGCTCTGTAGTTTGTTTAGTATATGGCCGTGTACAGGCCCTGTTCCAGAACAAAATCACTCAGCAGTAGTAGGTTTACATGAGCAATAGTGGCCGGCAACAGCAATGAAAAATAGCCTTGATGGTCCCTGTTACGTTCCCTTATAAATCTTGGGGTACAAAGGGAAGTAACAAAACACCAAATAACCGGCCGAGAGATAAAAGGAGAGGAAACTGAATGCTGAAGCCACGAGCAGGTCTTTCAATGGACAAAAAGAACACAGGCTCAGCAGCCAATTTGCGAAAACAAACTTAAAGTAACTAAGAACAACTTTTTTCTTAAAGAAAGTGACTAAATTAAACAATACACAAAAAGGTAAACTGGAGCACATCTAAAAATTCACCAAAACACAGGCCTCACACAGAGACATGCTGCACACATGCAGCCAGAGGAGAAGGAGAGAGGCCACTGCAGCCTTCCTCAGGTCCTTTATGGAGGCCCTGATTGAGGATTGGGAGCACCTGGGGGAGAGGCTGCACCTGGAGACAATCAGGGAGAGAGAGAGAGAAACGCACACAAAAGCACACAAGCACCAACTGCTGCATGTAACAATTATGTTAATTCATATTCAAGTCATGGGACTTTCTCTGCTTAACAAGAACAGTCAGTATGATGACCTTCATTGAGATAGACAATGTACACGCTTTTAAAAACCATGCATGTTTTGATATATATTTTTCTGGCTACATTCCAGGACCCCTTCAAGTACAGCTACCCTCCTCTCCCTGATGACGACTTCCAAACACCCATCTGTGAAAACGGGCCGATAGTCAGTGAGGACGAGCTGGAGAGCAAAGAGGGGGACATGGAGAGCAAAGACGCCCTGGAGTCCAGCTTCAGCTCTGAGGTAGCAGTAAAGCCCAAAAAGGTAAATGTTCTGTTCACTTTACATCTAGTTATTATCATTAGTTTCAGAATGGAGCCGGCTTAAAAAAGTCCTTCAATGTAATGAAGACAAAACTCTTCACGCTTTCATTTAGCCACAATGTAAGGGAGGAGGGCTCCTTCTGTGTTGTCAGTCTCCACTCTGGCACGACTCGCTTTCAGTCAGCAAACTTCTGAATATGGAATGAATGTTGTGTTTATGAGTAAAATGTGTGAAGCAAATATAGTTAGCAAGACTTGTGGGGACGTTGTTATCAGTGTAGCTGCTCTCGTGTGTAATTGAGTCATGATCTTATAGCTGTGGCATTCTGCTACGAATCAAACTGAGCGTCCTATAGTCGTTTCTTCTTTCACTCACATTCTATAAGTTGAGCGTGAGATTACAGCATGTGATCACCGCAGTGAATGAAATGGGAAGTAATGTCCTGATTTGGAAGATGGTAAGCTCTTGCTCATTGTCTATGTGAAGGTGACTCCTAATGTCTACGGCTGCAATTAAATCCTGCCAACAAAGCCAGTGCCTCGAAGCCGGTGCTCTGTCCTCCCCTCCTCTCCTCCTCATACGGTCCACAGAGGTTGTCAAGTCAGCTACTTAAGCTCTTCCCTGCTGTAGCTGGATTCCTCTTCCTCGCCAAACAACAGCAAGCAGCCCAACAACATAACTGAGACGCCCCGCAGGCTTTATCTTAACTATGTCTGCAGATACTTGTCAACCTCCCTCTCTCTCTGGTGTCACCCGATTCCACCCACATGCTGTAAGGCTGCAGCTTATGTCATATATTCTACTCTCCTTCAGGACAATCCAGTTTCATAATCTCCTAGCTACTTTCCCGCACAGCGTCATGCAGAGAAAGCCTGCATGGAAATAGATGGAGGGCTCAGGATATGCTCGACTTCGAGAAAGTTGTACATTTGCAATATGTTGGTGCAGGTTGTTTTCAAGCATGGTTAATTATTATTTTGCTGCAGCAGTTATTAACTAAAGCATGGGTCAAGCAAGAACTTATTAAATGTTAAAGCACAGCCGAATCATCAAAGTCAACTTTAATGTAAATCTTCCAGTTTGTTTGTACAGACGGAGAGATCGAAATACTGTTTCCCACGATCCCAAATATGAAAACAATGTATATAGAATATAAAAATATGTATATACACAGTCAAAGAAACATGTGCACACATTAAGACCTAAATGAAAACACAACAATCAATATAAAAGTCAGATGGAATCGGCCTTGGGGAGGTTTGTGCCCTTCTGAATAACAGATAGGTTGCTGTTAAAGCCAAAGAGCAGCAGATTTGGGGTTGACCTGCGTTCGACGTGAGTCGTGATATAACTGTGTTGTGATTTATAGCCGCTCTCATGAGTTTTTGTCGCCTGTTGCCTATAGGACACACCCTGTGAGAGCTGCTGCTGTGTCACCCACAGCTTCTCCCATGAGCCTCCTAAGACCCACTAAACAAGCAGAGCTCTTATTGTTAATAAATACCACATTGGTCATGCACAACAGATTCAGATTTACAAAGCAAAGATATGCAAATCACTCAAATGTTAGCCCAAGCAATAACTTACAGGAACCATTTTAAAGTTTGTTAATGTTGTTGGTGAACAAGCCCCACTATTCCCAAGAGAAAAGGTACACATTTCCATATTTAAGCATTTTTGACTTCATATTTGACATTAAAAACATTGTCTGTGGGAAAGGGAAAGATATGTTTCATGTTAGTCTGAAGAGCTAGTGACTCAACCACTCGGCAGTGACGCTGCACAGAAAGTGAGTCTGGTATGATTGGTGTTTGAAATATGCCTGACAGCAATCACAATGTCTCAAGTAGTTGATGAATATTCAGGCTCAGAGAATAGAAGCTCAACAGTTTGTCTTTGAATGGTGAATTGTATAACGATTGAAAATGAATGGTAATTCATGTGACTTTAAATATCGCCACTGGCTGAAGGTTACATTCGAATTATAAATTCATTCTGGAAACCTTACAAGCCCAACTTTCTTTTTTGAAATGTATTAATTCAAGGTTAATAATACCTCCTGCACAGGTACTTCCTTTAAAGCCCATAGTGTTGGACAGAAGTAAGTATATGTTCGGTGTTGTCCGACTATACAGAGTATCAGAACAATCACAATATGAACAGAAAGGCATGGTTTACTATTTAAAACAAGATGAAAGGAGAGTGAGATGATGTCTCTTGGTCATTTTTCAAAGTGTGGAGTAGTCTCATCAGGCATAATGAATTCCTGGATGCCTGTGCTGTGCCTAAACCTGCTGCTCTGTAATATCCCGTCCTGCCGGCTCCTCAGCCCGTCAGAGCACGTTCCATCTTGTCTAAACAAACCATCGACTCTTCCGCCGCCGTCCCTCCTCAATTACGCTGATTACTTGGGAGCTAATTGCCTTTCTCTCTGTTTTGGAACAAGGGCTGGCTGTGGTAAGGCAGGTTAGGATCAAACCCACACTCGGAGCACAGAGTCCAGACGCTTTCTCCCGGCTGGAAAGGCAGGTGTGCTCACGTGACTGAATTACTGTGAGTGCACCTGCCTCAGACAGTCACCTGCTGTCGTCTCATCCCTGGACATGTTCATCTGTCCTGGACCTTACATTTCAAATTGAGAAACTCATCGCACAGTCCCTGCCCGCCAGGAACACATTTACATGACCTGTATGTTCTAACCTCAGATAAAAACGACTGAAATAATTACTGCTATGTTGCAGTAAAACGAGTTATTAACACGTTTTTTAACTTCTTTGCTTTTATGCATATCTTAACTAACACCATGAGTGCCTTGTTTTTTAACACTATTTTGACCAGGTCTGTGACACTGGGGAGTGATATCAAGTATCATGTGTAAAGCCTACTAATATGTACTGTACAACCAGTAGACACTCCTCTTATGAGCCTTTCACTAATATTTTAATAATTCTATTGTCTTTGCGTTTCAAATCTTACACAATGTGTAGAAAACATGAAGGTATCAAATGTAGTATTAATTGTGTTGTGTCTTAATTCTTTGTATTTGCTTATAGTGTTTTTTGAATTGAAAGAAATTGCCTAATATTTTGTTCTTTGTTAATCTACAATGGAATTTTGTTTCCATGAGCCTTACGAAAGGGATCGAAGCTCTTAAAAACAGTGTTATTTTAATTATGATGTGTGTGTGTGACACAGCCTGCCTCATGTTTCATTTCTAATTAAAAAATGTGATTGTTTGACTTCTTCGACTCACATTGTGACCTCATTGTGTTGAGCTTGCTCTGAAATGATGAATAAATGAAGCCTTTCATCAGCAGCTGATCATCTCTTGATGTCTTCATTGTGGCACTTGCATGACAGTCAGCCATTGAATTAAGATGACATGTTGTGTTGCTTATCACAGCAAATGACACACTTACCCCCTCCGAGTCACAAATGTTCCCATCACATGCAGAGCCCGCTCACCTTTGCCCCCCCCCTCCCCCCATGATGTGCTCACTCTCCCATCTGTTTTACACAATATGTGTTGCCAGCATCACTGTGAAGGCATCCTCCTCCCAACCCAACAACTTTATCCGTAGTGCTTAGGCTGACGTTTCGCAATTTCTATCCTGTCAGCTGTTTCCTTATCTCGTGATCTGTCCGAGGATAATTTGGGTCAAAGTGTACGGATGTTTTGCTGAAGTGAAAGTATCCTTGTAGGAGTCTTAATTCTGACTCCTGGACTCACTGAACTATTTATGTTCAAGCGTCTTGTCATGTGTTTGTAAGACTACCAGGAACACGGGTGAAGAGTCACCACGGAGGTTTCTCGGTAGTAAAAACATGTTCTGAACACTTCACGATTATTTCACAAGAGCCATTCATTATTCATTGCAGATAACTGTCAAGAGCTTCATTAACTGATAGCTTTCCTCGCTTAAAGGCCAAAGTTCAAACATTTTATTTTCAGGGAAGGAACAAGATAAAGGTCACACGATTGCTTTATCAATTCTCTGAGTCTCTTTTCTAATTAGCTGCTCTTTGTTGTTTCAGGTGAATTTCCTGGAAGACAGTTTGAGATCAGAGGACAATGACAAAGGAGACACTAGCTCCAGGACCAAAGGGGCCAGAAAGCCACTGACTACCTTCAAAGGCGCTCTGCTAGATGTTAGGTAGGCCATCCTGCTCACAATCTCCTTTCTTACCATCATTCTATACGGTCATTTCCTCAAGTTGCAGTTATATTGAAAAGAATCTACTTAGATGACGAAGCTCTAAAAACGACATGTAACCAGTTCACAATCAGCTGATGGATTTCTTCGATGTTTATCATTGCTAATAATGCTAAATCCTCATCTCTACCATTACTTGGAAGTGTTCCTATCCTACCTTTTCAAGTGTTCTTGGAAACATTGACAGCTTCTACACGAGCCTAAATGAACCCAGAAAATGTCAGAGGCTTTTTTTTATTTTTTTAAACCAACAGATTAGCTGTACACTACATTTGTTGTTGACTATATGCACACTTGTTCAGCATCTCTGCACTGCAACTACAACTAATTTGTGTTTGGGAAACATGAAGTAAGGTAGTCAGAAAGGTTGACTGGACACCTAAGGATTGTTAGTTTGCTGAGAATAACCGGTAGTAGATGTATCTAGATTATCCTCATTTGCCGTCCTTTCTGCCAATCTCCACTCCAATGCTGGTTTCAGGGTTAGGGTTACGGTCAATGTACAGATACAGCTCTGGAAACAATGAAGAGACCACCACAGCATTATCAGTTTGTATGTGTATATTTCATTCAACAGACCCCGGAATGGAATGGCTGCCATACGTGTAGAGATTGAGATTTAAGAATCATCTGGAGTGGTCTCTTAATTTTTTCAAGAGCTGTAGCTAAAACTAAACATTATAACGTCCTTGGAGGTAAGATGTTACATTATACTGCGTTCATAAATTGGTAACTGAGCATAAGCCCGTTAAGAAGCCATTAGCAAAAATACATAACTTTAATTGCCTTGTATATATTGACGAAAATGTCCCCTTCATGTATCGGCTCAAAGCCATGAGTCATTATTGATGTTTGCGCCTTTTATGGCCTGATTGATCCGCTCACATGGGGCAGGAATTAAGGATGCTAGCGATCGTTTGTTCAATGAGAGACTGGCCAATGATTAATTAACCTTTAAGAGAGGAGCACTCGTCCACTCTGAACATGTCGTCACACACATCATACGTTTTTAATTCAGCCTTCAATTGCAAAAGAGGGGTCGACTTCAAGAGCCGTGTATTGCAAAGAAGAAAAAAGCAATCCCACAAGTATGTGTTTGGCTATTGGGTAAAGAATTAGCGGCGCATTCTCACACTGAATGATACTACTTCTCATTTTCATGAATATTTGTCCGTTGAGTTCTGTTTTAACGGAGGAATGGCTTTGATGTGAGGATTCTGACAGCTCTGGGCTGTGAGTTAGTGATAAACAGATTTTAAATGAGCCTTAAATGCAATTATGTTTCTGAGCTGTGTTAGCCTTAATTCGAGGCTGGGGGGGCTTTAGTGGGGAGTAGGGGGCTTTGATCTCATGTTTGCAAAAGGTTTTCAGAGCCCCAAAACTCACTTTGAGGGAAAGAGCCTCTATGTCTAGAACCGGGGAAATAACACGGAGACTTGCGTAAGAGAAATATACGTTTTGTTCTTAGCAGTGTCAGTCCATGAGACATTAAGGAGAAGCTTGATATGAGGCAGATATTCAAATCTTTTTTTCTAATTTCTCCCAATAAAAAAAGGGTTTAACCTGTCTGAATTCATCGAATAACATGCTGTTTATAGCCAAGTTAGACTGTTGCAAACTTGCTTAGAGGAAACAGCGAGAGCCGGCAACAACCACCACTGATCACAAACTGCGAGAGAAAGAGCCTCATCCCAAGTTTTTGGGTCACAGATTTTTTTTTTTCAACATTTCACATCAGATGTGATGCCTGATCAGCGCTCCATACAGTTTAAAGTCCAACTGAAAATAAGTTGCTAGAGTATTCACATCTCCTGTGTTCTACTCGGCATCAAAATCTGAAACCAAATAGTGACAATCATTTATTCTAATACCATGAGTTCTCCGTTTTGGTAGATGGACAGCTTGTTTCCATACAACCAATCAGATTGCTTCATTTGGAACCATATTTGCGTTAAGCAGTAACAAAAGCATTTAATCATGGGAAGACATTCACGCTGACTAAAAGCCACACACATCCTGCTACACAGCACACAAAGTATCCTTTTTATCTGACTAACCAACATGAACACCATGTCCTGCACTTTGACATGTTGTACCAGCCACCAAACAAACATTCAGCGGGGGAAAGAGCACGGCAAACATTGGTTTTCATGATAAATAGTTCATTAGCTATCTGCTCTACAAATATGATGTTATCTTAGCTGCAAATGTCTTGTACGATACACCAACAAATGTTGATGACATAAAGGACTACTAAGTGGTTTCAGTTTAAATCAAAGCATTAACTCCTCCTATAGCCAGCGAAGGCACCTAGACCCTGTTTACATCGAGTATTCATGGGTCTTAGGGGGTCAGATTACAAGACCACAGCTCTGAATGCAACAACCACAAAGACTCGTTGTGATTTGATCACGGTAACCAGTTGCCATGGTGGTTTGTCCACATATGACCACATAGTGTAAATGCTGAGGCCTCCTGATGTGTCCCTAACTAGGATGTAACAGGAAAATACGTCAATGCTTGCAGCTGTCGAACGTGATGAACGTGTTTTTTAAGTGAGATCCAATCACAAGTAGTCAATTGGGACGCATGTATAGATGCACTTGTTGTGGTCAACAGGAACCTCCAACTCAATTCTGTCCCCCAGGGGCCCCATAGTGCGGTGATTCAGCCTCGGACTTTGACATGGTTTATTGATTTTTTTGATTAATGTAAAAACAGGTATCCTGTATTTGAAAGTATAATTTTTTTTTTTTTTGCTGCAAATCTTTCTATAACATCCTTCAGGAATAACGATGGTTATAGCAGATATTTAGAGGGATGTGTAGCAGGAAAAGCTACAAGTCCCAGGATAATCATAGCACACAGACAGCAAAGCACATGAAGTATCCGCCCAATCTGTATTCATACGAAGCCTAAGAGAGAAAGAACAAAGCATTTGAGGGAGCAAAGGGAACTCCAGCCTGCATGTAGAGCAGCAGTTGTACAAGTGCGCGAACAGGCGTCTCCTTCCTACCACGACAGCTTCCTAACGTATCTCCTCCTGTCACGCATTGTGGGTTTTCTCTCCCTCCAGCCCCGCAGAGGAGCTCAGCTTTGGTTCTGCAGAGACGGAGAAAAGATGCCTCATTATCCTGAGCAATGTGACCAAAAATAAAGTGGCCTTCAAGGTGAGAATGAGGAGCGTTTGTGCCTAAGTAACATTTTCTGTTATTTGATCAACAGTAAAATTACATTTTAGTCAAGCCATTTGTTTAGCGTAATAGCAGTTCACTGGTTTCATCTTTTCCAATGTGAAGTTGTTCTGCTTTTTTTGCAACTTTATATCAATGTTCATGGAATTTCTATGTTTGGACCATTTTCTGATCTTCATAGACAAACCACTTTCTGAAAATAAATATGTTTTATTTAGAGTGTCCTTGGTGTCTTTCCAGGTACGGACCACAGCACCTGAGAAGTACAGAGTGAAGCCCAGCAGCAGCTTCTGTGAACCAGGAGCGTCAGTAGATATAGTCGTGTCTTTACATGGAGGTACTGCACTCTAGCTCTGTCTCACAATAGATTGTTCCTAAAGCTGCACTTCAGAATCATCAAAGTCTGGTCTTCTACCTTCAGAGTGCTAGCAGCCACTCTTCTTTGCCCAGCATACATATTTTAAAAGTGATAAAAGAAGAATCTGCCCAAAACAACTGAGGTCAAACATGTTGGGGCCTTCAAACCGTGTATAGACTACACTCTATTGCAAATACCTTGGAAGAGTCAGTGCTACCTATGTCAGGGTTGCTTTAATGCTTTTTCACAATGTCATGTCAAGCAATGCATTTTCTCCTTCCTGCTGAAGATTTCCTCAACAAATCAAATCCTTTCCATTATTTATGTTGACTTGCCGTGTGTTCTTGTTGCCCTGGATGTTTCCGGCAGGTTCTCAAGCATCGCCACAGGACAGATTCTTGGTCATGGCTGCCGAGATGGACAATTCTTTATCACAAGAACTCGCACAGTTCTGGAAAGAAGTGCAGAAAGCCAAGATCATGGAACACAGGTCTGTGCTCCTTGATACAGCCATGAGAGTAAATCTGTCAAATAATGAGTACATTGTCCCGTTGCCCCAGTGTCCTCGTTACATTCGTGACCGTGAGCTTGTCGGCTGCGTATCGCCCTGATGACTTCCCGCTCATTAGGTTGTGAATTTCCCACAGATTGCGCTGTCACGTTGTGGAGAGCCTGAAACAAACAGTGAGTCTTCTCAGAGACAGCCCTGTGGAGACGGTCTCCGGCGGGCAGCAGGAAATTTACACAGCGGTGAGTTCTGCTGGAGAGGAGCCTCTTCTCGTCAGTACTCATTATCTTTGACCCACAATTAGGGCTGCTCGATTATGGCAAAAATCCTAATCTCGATTTATTTGGGTCAATAATTGTAATTGCGATTTATTAAATGCTTTCAAATTATTCATTGACTTTGAAAACATCCATTTATTTAAAAAAAAAAATTGAACAGTATGTTTTTAACAGTTGATTACCCTGAACTTTAAGTATAATTCAACTGGAAAACCCCAAAAAAAAAAAAAAAAGTAATAATAACAAAATAATCGTTTTATTTCGATTACGTTGTTTTCGTAATCGTTGCAAGCCATAATCGTAATCGCGATTTAAAATACGATTAATTGAGCAGCCCTACTCACAATACATTTGTTCATGGAGATCCTTTTGACCACCAATGTAGATGTTATACTCTGCCATCCCTAACACATTGTAGTCCAATATGACTCTATGATGAAGTCGCACCCTTACAGATGTCATTAACATGTCTTTGTATTTGCATTGCATACTCCAAAAACATCCCACACCCAGGCACTGGATGATAACATACATTTCACATCAGTAAGTATTATGTAGGTTGAGTGTAGATTCATTAGGTCGTAGCATTATAAATGTCTTGTTGGACTTTTGTTTGTTACATGTTTAACGGTATGGTAACATTTCGGGGAACTGTTCTTGCTTTTCTTACTTTCTTTTGAAGAGAGTTAGACGAGAAACTCAACTCTCATGTCTGTGTGTTACAGCTGGAGAAGAGGGGCAGCTAGCCTAGCTTAGCATACAAATTGAAAATTGTTAGCCTAGCTCTGTATAATAATGTCAAAGACCTCTTCCCATCCCCTCTAGAGTTCCCTAATTAGTACTCTTTCTCTTCAATAGAACTGATATGTCTGTGCGTAGCCTCTCTGCTTATTTCCTCACCACTTCACAGTTATGATCTAGGAAGTCACTGCAATCAACCGCTTCTCACCAGGAAGTTGACACACAGTAGCACCTAACTCTCCCTGAAACCACAAATTGTCGTTTTGAATTTCAGGTCGATACGTTCTTAGAGACACAGTTATAGTTTAGCAAAAGCCAGGCTATGTGTATCTCCTACCTCCAGTCTTCCCATATCACACATGAGAGTAGAATCCATCATCTAACTCTAGAAAAAGAATAGGCGTGTGTTTCACCCTTTTTTCCCAAATTAACCGAACATCTATAGCCTGGTTTGCTGCCATGACTTCTTTCATTGCAACAGTGTTAGATTAAACCAGTTTTTATCTCACCAGCTCCTGCAAGTGATGACCTGCAATGCCCGGCTGGAGCAGAAGCTGAACTCGTGCCTGTGGGTGCAGAAGGTTCTGATCGGGCTGGTGCTGATCCTGGTCCTGCTGAACCTGCTGTGTCTGCGCCTGCTGACCAGCTCCCAGCAGCCATCCTGACCTGCCCCCGCCCGCTCCACCGCAGACATTCCTGACCCCCCACCCCCGCGCGGGCTGCTGCCATGGAGGGGAACAGGGCCCCCTTTAGGGAGTCGTTGTGGAGTCTCCATTTGAAGAGACTTTATTCGTCTCTTTTCAGGCACTTGAGAGGGACTCTTTTAACAAAGTGACATCAAAGCATTAATGTATTTTTTAAGATGCATCAAAAGATAAATATGTATTTATTACTAAAAACAAAACATGGAGGAACAATTACTAATTCTGTGATCATAATGTACAATTTTTTACATATTATATAAATCTAGAGAATATAAAATAAACACTTTTTGTCAACTTATCTGTTGTTGTTTCTCCTTGTCTCTCCACATCCGCCTTCATCCAGACATGTGAATGTTGTGGTTACTTCCTAATAAACCCTCATTAGTACAGAGGTGTTTAATTGAAAATGTTGCCGTGTGCGCCCCCACTAAACCTCTCCCACACTCAGCCTTGAGGAGCCACAGGAGATCTCTGTTCCCACTTTCTCCTCCATTTGTTTTAATTACCCCGACACTGGCAAACTAAAAATACCAAAGCAATTACTGGCGAGTACAAGGACACAGCGCAACCCACTTGTAGCTTAGTGGAAAGCGCTGATATCTATAACAAGATCCAGCTCTGAGCAATCAGGATGCGCGTCGTCGCAATAGGAATGATCACAATTGGGTTATTATATGTGTGCACATAAGGGTTGTCGGGCGTAAACACTTGCTGCTTGTTCGCAGTAGGTGGTAGCCGTGGAGATGATTGGAAGGACTTGTGCAATAACGGGTAAACTAATCCTACGCTGATTATAAACACTGGGCTGTTTTGGGGAGCCGCTAAGTGTTTATCCCTGAAGATTACGTCGCTTGTTCTGCATTCTGTTTCAGTGCCAACCCTTCATATGGTTCTTATAAAAATCTCTCCATTAATATATTTTCGTCAAAGGAATTGTTTTTTAAGTGAGCGTGTTCTCTCGATGTAAAACTTGCATTTTGTGTTCCACTAAATCTTTCGGTAAGATGCATTTGGCGCCATTTGTGAGTGCATATGTACTAAAAGAAAGCATGGTGGTAAATGGAGTGTTTGCCTCTGGAGGATAAAAGTAAAAGCCTTGGTATCACACATAGGTGGGCTGACTTTAAGTGCATCCGAGTGGCACACAGTACCTGACTGAACCCGGGAAGCCAATCAGATACACTGCACTGCACAGGGCCAAACACAACACTGCTATCAGTGATGCCACAATGACTGAAGTGGAAAATTATTTGAGCGGTCATGTGACACTGATTCCCAGACGGACTCATCTCACCTGATTGCCTATTTGTCAGTAATTACTTACAGTGGTTGCCATATGTCTTCCTCCATAGCTTCACCAGGCAGAGGCTCCTCCACAGTATTGATTCAACATTAAACACCACTTAAATCGAAACCCGGTTCAATGTGCGGCTGGCCCCAGGCACTCATGCGAGGTTTAAGGGGGGGAAATGATTAAGTTCAAGTAGCAAATTGGGACATGGGAGGGGAGTTGATGGAAAGTCAATGAGTGCTACATTTAACAAGGATGGGAAGGGTGTCGAGCATATTGTGCTTTCCTCCCCATGGGTAGGATGTTGGTGCACCACATGCTGCCCTTTTCATCATCTCTGTAAATGAACTCATTGAAATCAATGCCTATACAGTGGTGGTCCGTATTACTAATCTCCCCTAACTATGTAGTAAAATGTATTTATGGGCTGTAACCAGAAAGAGGATGCCATATTAAAAAAGTGTATTCTCCATCTTTACTATTTTCCTTGCCATTTCCATCTGTCTTAATCCTGTTTTCTGCTTTCCCTCCTGGGCTGCATCAGCCTCACTGATTGGCTGCAGGGACAGACACACACAGGTCAGAGGTCAGTGAGCCCTTGAAGGATATGTGTTGACATCTGTCATGCTGCTTGACACTTTGGAAAACATCACCAATGATGCCTTGCTTCCACTCAATATTTATGCAACTTGTGAGCCCAAAAGTATTGAGATAATCAAGATGGATCCACTTTTCAGAGGGTGTTCCCGCCTCAGGCTGAGGATAAGCCAAATGATTAGCATGAAATCATGCCGGCACATCTTAAATACTAGATCTGGGCCATGGAAAGGAGTAGTGACCTAAATAAAACATTGTATTCTTTGGTTTATACCATCTGAATTAATTAGAATAGGGAATAGTATAGATCAAAGATTTATCTCTGCCGTGCCCTCTCTATCTCGGGTTATTGTAATACGCAACAGGCCAAGGAAATAAGAAGCCTCACATAAATACTCTTCCTTGTGTCAGTCTGAGACATGAAGATTTGCAGATGTTTTTTTATTCCGATGTAGGACTGTATATGCATGGCTGTGCTAAACAAAACTGAAGTCTTGGGAAAATAGTAATAACTGGGTTATAATCAGAGATGGCAAAAGTACACACATCCTTTACTCAAGTAGAAGTACAGATACTCGTGTTTAAAAATATTCTGGTAGAAATACTGACTAAACTTATTTACCCAAGTAAAAGTAAAGAAGTATGGGCTTCGAAATGTACTTAAGTAAAAAGTAACTACCAGCTGTTTTAAAGAGTACCTGACCTCCCTTTATATTAATAGAACAAAAATGTCATTGTTAGCTAATGAATGTTTCGATACTGAACAACGGCAACATGACAACGTTTTCATTGGTCCCTCTTCTTTAGAGAAGACCAGGAAATGATGGATACACAGATCGTGTTAAAATCACGCAATGACTCTAAATAATAATGATCACGAACCCAAACAGATTAAAACTAAAGTAACAAGTCTGTTTTGAAAATGTAAGAAGTAGAAAGTACAGATATTTGTGTTAAAAATGTAACAAGTAAAAGTAAAAAGTCGTCAGAAAAATAAGTAGTGGAGTAAAGTACTGATACCATAAACATTTGTTTGAGTACAGTACACAAATATTTGTACTCCACTACTTCCACCTCTGTTATATGATTACATGTAACTTGTTAGACGCTTTTATCCAAAGCGACTAACATACTCAATACTGTGGACAATCCCCACAGGAGCAATTTGGGGTGAAGTGTCTTGTCTTGGTTATAATAACATGTGTTGTCTTTTTTCTACCTGTATACATTCAGTGTTCACATCATGTTTGGGTTTTTATTGTTTGCTTGATCCTTGTGATCGTTTTTTTATAAAAAAAAATATACTCTTTAGACTCTGGGGCAGAAGCAGTTATTTCACAGGAGAATTTGCTTAATTTCTCAACACTTCCTGTACACAACAACAAAGCCCTTACTTCAGATGCTGTTGCTGAATGAACAATGCATGTTTATTCACTCTCCATCTGGAGATCCATTTATTTATTTAGTTTCTTTTTAAATCTGTAGGAACATTATAAAATACACTTTACAATCCAAAATAACAATTTCAATTCAACACAATTAAAAAGTAACTGAAATCCTTTGAATAAAATAAGGTGCAAGAGGTCATTTGAAGATAAAGGGTTTTTAGTGCTTCAAACCTCAAGTGGTTTGTGCTCCTAATCTGCTGACTCATAGTTTCTGGTTATCTAGACTAATTCCTCAGAAGAGCATGACCAAGCTTAAAATATCTGGTTTAGCATAGAAGCCACATAGGACATATAAAACACTGACATCTCCCCCAGCCGGAGAGAGACTGCAGCTATATCTGATTTATTTAAAATAGGGAAGAAAAAAATCTGACACGATTGAATTATGAGTCATGACAATCGCAGTACAAAAATATGTTTGTGGAATTGATCAAGTCCTATCTCTCTATTGATGAGTCCAGATTTGAAGATGTTTTCACTTGCAGAGATTTGCCTTTGAAATCACTTATCTACTGTATGATGTCTTTAAAGATTGCTCTGGAAACATGTTCCTAGATGCCCTATAAGGACGATATACAATACAACATTTACAGGATTTTGTTTGAAAGTAAGTTTAGTTTTCTGTATGTCTAAAGAAAACCAAAACAGCAGCATCAAAAACAGGATCTTCAGTTTCAAATAACACAAAAAAGCATATAAGCTGAATGTAGAGGGTTGTCTAATAAAAATAATATTGTTTTGGTTTGTGAAACCTTTATTCAACATTAATAATGCAACATTTATTAGACTTTATGAGCCCATATTCTCATTTTAAATATGTATGATCTTATGGTTATGAATAGTTAATGATAAAAACTTGCTCCAAGTTCTCAGATAAAAGTCCAGATTGATCTTGAGAGTCGATTTGTTTACAGAGGCCGGTCACACTGGAGACTAGAGTTAATTACTAACAAAACCACAACGCCTCACTGCAAGATTATGCAACTGCACCCCCTACTGACCTAGAAGTTAAATGCTGCGAGTCTGACACAGAGTCTGAAATAGGTCTCCCCCTGGGTCTGATTTGTAGAGAAGATACTGTTTCACTTCTGTGGGAAGCTGAAGGTCGAGAATCCTACCCAGTCTCTGCTTGCCCATAGTGTTCCTGATGTTCTGCCGGCACAGCTGCATCAGAGGAGAGGCTCCTGGGGGGGGAGGGGGGAGAGGAGCCATGACGGAGAGATGTTTTGATTATTAGCTACGGCTTAGGGCACCAGCCTAATGTAAAGGCCGTGCAAATCGCCACTACTTGTTTAGTTTGGATTGAATACCTCCTGCCTGTCTCAGCAGCTTCTCCACCAGGCTGCTGGGGGGGGCAAGCTCCAGCGGCTGTTTGCCCTCAGAGTTCCGGAGGGATACATCCCCCCCGTGGTCCAGCAGGACAGACACCAGCTCAGGGCTGGAGAGGCGGGCGGCGATGTGCAGCGGAGACTCTCCGGACACGCTGCTGTTCACTCTGGCACCTGAACAAAGCAGAGTGATGAGGTATGATCCTGCTCTCATTACATAACTGGGGGAGAGGGTCTCTGACAGCCTACACAGCACCACTTATCTAATGTATTGCTTACATGAAATACTTTGGGCCATTTCCTAGCTGGACTGTATTTACTCTCAGGTTATGTATATTCAAATTACAAAGCCCAAATGAGTGGATGTTTTAGATATGATACAGCAGACGTGTTATATAACGTGCGGCTCAGCCAGCAGTGTAAACATAACTGTGTGTTTACACAAGCACTGCATTTAGGTTTACTGTTGAGTAACACATTGTCACGATTCTCATGTTATGTCACGTTTATAGTTTTGTAGGTTTGGGTGTTTTTGCTGTTTTCCATGTCATGTTTTCCTCTGGGTTATTGTCTGGCCCTTTTCCCTGTGTTTTTCCTCTTGTCATTAGTTTCCCTGGTGTGTCTAGTTATCTGATTGTGTTCACCTGGGCTCCTGTGTTTCCTCCTTCCTCCTCACCTGTGTCTTGTTGTGTGATTAGTCTTTTGTGTATTTAAGTTCTGGGTTTTCTGTCTGTCTTGGTCGGTTCGTCTTGTTCCATGACTAGTTCTGCGGTGAGTGTTCTGTTTTGTCATTGTATATATATATAGATATAGATATAGATATATATATCTATATCTCATAGCCTTGAAATAAAGGAATTTTCAGTTTATATCTGCATTTGGGTCCTGCTTGTTTCACAAACCGTGACACACATCAAGGCATTCACAGTTAACATACATCTGAAGATACAACACTGCATGTTTAAAGGCAGACCCTCACTGAATATGGTAGACATATAATCAAGGCTATATGAGGTTTATAACTTAAAAACATAAACTCTTTTTACACATTGCTTCAAAACGTTTTTGGAGCTTAGAATTCGTCTTACTACTAAAAATGTCCCTTTTTAATGTCACTTTATACAAATTAATTACGCTACACTTACCTGGCCAGCGTTTTTTTAAATTAAAACACCACGTAACTTTTACAAGAAAGCAGTTATCTTTAAAAAATAAAAATACTGGGCATAAAAAAGGGCCCTTAAGTGGTGTGAGAATGATTAGCGTACTTAAAGTATTCCAAGTAAAAGTACTAGTAGACTTGGCTCCTTTGAGTGCAATGATCATTAATTATATTATAAGATTATTATTATTATTACTGGTACTTTAATGTGTAAGTAGCGTTTAAATGTTGTAGTGAATTGATTGAATTGCTCAAATAAACCATTTTATATACAGGTTGGTTCTTTAAACTTTACAACATTGCATCATCATCCTTCTATCCTTCGTTCCAAACCATTAAAAGTGTTAGTCTAAATAACCTAAATACTAACATGTTCTTTAGAGGTTAAAAGTTGAAGCTGAAGGCATTCTTACCAAGTTGAAGCAGTTTCCTCACATAACTCAGATGCTGATTGGAGCAGGCAACGTGGATAGGGAACCCTGATTGGTCGATAAACTGATCCACATCTGCACCGTGCTGAACAAGAGGCTCGATGCACTCTATGTGACCTAGACAGAGTTACCAGAATCATCACAATGAGAAGTGATGTACAACGAGGGATGTGCTTTGAAATGTGCCTTCGCATGGTATCAAGGGAAGAATATGCTGTTGTTTTACTTTGTAGCCTAAAACAACACGTATTTTCTGTTTTGATGAGTTATACATGTTTTCTGATGTGTTGTCACCCTTTGTGCATTATGTAGTGGCTGATTAAACTGGTTCAGATTATCCGTGCATATGCAGTAGAATTTGACCTCTGACCTTTGGCCGCAGCCCTGTGGATTGGAGAGCTGGTCAGGCTGGTCCCCAGAGGACGGGCTCCATGCTGAAGGAGCAGGGTTACGCAGGTCACATGGCCCCGAGCGCAGGCTTCTGATAGGGGAGTCTGTCCATCCACTGTTGAACCATTAACCTGACAGGGGGAGGATAGTTTTGAGACGATTTACCAGAAATTCAAGACCAAAAAGTTGTTTAGCAAGTGTAAAGATTTACGTTTTTAAGTTATAAACCTCATATAGCCTTGATTATATGTCTACCATATTCAGTGAGGGTCTTCCTTTAAACATACAGTGTTGTATCCTCAGATTTATGTTAAACGTGCATTCCTTAATGTGTCTGCATGCTTTGTCTCTGTTTGGTTAATCTCTTACTAAATGCACCAAAACAAAGTTAAACCCAGTAATAATTGATGGGCTGCTTCCTTACTAGACTAGGGGAGGATTCTGGTAAATAAGGACACAAAACATATTGTCTTCCTTTGAGATCATCTTAAATGTATTTATAAAAGAAAAGACATATCCAGACAATGGAGCCTTACTGACATTTGCCCCATTTTCCATCAAAAGCTTGGCGCACGCTGTGTGGCCTTGCAAACATGCTCCATGGAGGGGGGAGACCTGGTCCAGAGTGTTCAGATTCACACACATACCCTGTGAACACACACAGAAAATGTAACATTGTAGATGTATATTAGTACGTTTAGTGTTACTACAAGATCTCAGTATAAGCAATGTGATGAGTTTCAGATTTGTCCTCAATAAATACATAGATACATTTCATTTTATAATGCAGTTTAATGTAACATGCAAAGTCCAGTTGAACTTGACCTGTGCAATGAGTCTCTGCAGAGCGAGGACACGTCCATTAAAGGCAGCATCGTGAATTGGAGACCAATCTGATTCAGTATCTAGGTATAGAAACAGTGGCCACCAACAACCTTTAAGTAACATACATGTGCATTAAAATGAAAAGCTGAAACATTCTGTACAGAGCAGTAAACAAACTGCAGTGTCAGCATATGCTGCCCGCAGATACTCACCACTCATCAAAGGGTTGGAGAAAAAAACAGGAGTTCTGCTTTGACATGCAGTGTCTGGCGGAGTCTCTCTGTGTCCAGCAGACATACTTCTCACTGCCGTTCTAAAAGCTGTTTTTACAACAGAGGCTGAACTGTGTGCTGCTCGAAGTCAAAATACATCTGAGAGGCGTTTGCTGCTCATCAGTTTTCACTGTTTTGGTGGCAGGTCTGGTTGCTGTGATGTCATTTCCTCTTTGACAAAGTATTTGCCTGCAGGATACAGGCTGGTACAATGAAGCTACTGGTTCTCAACCAATGAAGGTGCAGAGGGAGTGGGAGAGGGGCCTGTTGAGCAGGTCTGTGATTTCAGTGTAATTTGACACTGGACAGCCACACCCATCCTCTCCAGCAGGAGATGGGCGGCGTTCAGTTGTTTGAGTAAAACTAAGGATAAACTGGACGGAAGTGAATCAATTTATATACATAATGATCTGTGGGCATTATGTATTGTTGGTAGTCACCATGTAGTAAGATGTAATGTGATTTTACTTTGAAAGATGTACCATATGCCTATATTTCTTCATATTGTGCCTTTTTAGAATAACACAGCACCTGTTGCACTGATAGAAATACTTTAATCCGTTGCTTTAGTTTAAATTGTTGGATAAAAGCATTACTAAACTACCTAAAGTGCCTCAGGAACTATTGTGCTACCATTGCAGAGGTGCACATCTTTCAACATGTTTTAAGATGTGTCACTGTGAATGATGTTTGTGCAGAGTTTGATTCCAGACGGCCGTGTATTTTGACTCTGAATTGATTTTGATGATTTTTTTGTATTCAGTACTAATACTTTTAAAATTCTTCTTCGCTTGTTTTCTTCTCTTTCATTTAATTCTAAATCAACATAGCTGTTCAATTTTT
This sequence comes from Notothenia coriiceps, assembly GCF_000735185.1. Lineage (NCBI taxonomy): Eukaryota > Metazoa > Chordata > Actinopteri > Perciformes > Nototheniidae > Notothenia > Notothenia coriiceps. The sequence continues at coordinate 128,071 of NW_011369002.1, read as the reverse complement.
TTTTTTGTCATTTTTGTAATGGTAATGACATTTTGCGGAGATAACAGCAGAATTGTTTTTTTAAATATTCCAAAAACCCCATTTTGCCTAATTACTTTTGGTCACAAGTGATCTTAAAAAAGATAATCTCATGGCTTGCTTTGTAGAAACCAGGAAATCCACTTCAGACTTAACAGACTGCGGATGGGTGGCATGATAATTAGACAGACTCTCTTTAAAGTAAAGGCAGGGATCAGTACCACCGGCAATAAACTTACACAACCTCTATACACCCTTATAAGTATTGATTTAGGCTGCTTTCTAGTGCTTCATGTAAGCTATAAATATAGTACAATAATGTGTAATAGCTATATCTTTCCACAAACAGATATTCCCAAAAGCAGCAATATCTGTTGTTTCTTGAGCTCCGTCAGTGTTTGCACACCAGCAGAGGGCAGCAACAGATATTTAAACAGCAAATCGATGCTAACCATATTCTTCAGGGAGTTGTTAATCCCTGGCAGCAGGCTGCAAGTTTGCCATACAATTGACTTTGTGCCTGGTCGGAGAAGGTGCATATAGATTAGAAAACCATTTGACAAACTCAATGAATGCCCTCTCTGTAGTACTGAATAATGGACGCCCTTGATGCTTTGTTTCCCAAATAAATCTGCTTGAAATGTCCACCCGTTTCCTCAGATCTCTGTCCAAGCAGGCAGATCCAGCCGCTGCCATGACCTCTCCAGTATTTGGACGTGGTCAATGTCTAATGCATACATAGGCTACTGGGAGGGAAATAATATCAAGGCTTGGTGCAAATGTCAGCTCACATAAGCACCAAATGTCATCCTTGTTATGAGACTGAGGACAGGAGAGGTTTTATTTCTTAGGCTGACCATTTCTGTTTATGCCAAAACAAATTTGCTTTTAACTCTTTGTTCCTGAGCTCTGACCTTTCCACTACAGCCACAAGAAAGAGAAAAGAGGACATTGTACTCTACTATACGGACAGCCATTTTTTTTTTCTTTATCAAAATCAGATTTTGTGTTCATGTTCAAACCTTTATACAGTCTATGGTTCAAACCAATAATTGTATTAGGCTAGAGCCAGTGGTTCCCAAAGTGGGGGGCGCGCCCCCCCTGGGGGGCGCAGAGGCATGACAGAGGCGTGACAGAGGCATGACAGGGTGGAAATGGTTACAAAAAAAAAAAATCATATTTTTGATTCGAAAATAATATGATACAGTACTATTACGTCTGGGTCTCGGTGTTTCATTAAAGCTTGGCTTTGTGTGTGCGCGAGAGAGAGCGCACCAGTACCGGAGATCGTTTTTGTTAGCTTCTGGTGCTAGTGAGTTTTTTCAACAATCAGGTGGAGGAGAGTCCTCTCCTGTCAGACTGAGAGACTCAGTGAGCTAAAGGACTCTCTCGGTGTTATCTCAGTGGGTCTCAAACGTTTTGGTCACCATTAATATAGGCTACAATTATTTCCGAGGCACACGTTTATATGATCATTATAGTTATAAAAAAATAAGAGAATAAATGAAAAACAGGTATGAAATACTATATGACAGTAAAAAAAGAATAAAGTTTAAAATAAAATATCCATAAAGAAAAAGGAAATCTGCTTACAGTTCTGTTTCATATGGGTGTTGAGAGAGGTATACCTCTTCATGTTGCTCTCAAAGTGCNCCAGTTTACCTGACATCCGGTGACCATGACAGTCCAAGAGTGCATACATACCGCGCAGTTGAAATAATGATTCGCCACCGACACATATCGCTTAGTGTCGGGTGGGAACTCGTTGGTGTGTTTAAAGTGATGTATAAAATGAAAAACATTGAGAGCTCACAAAACACTTGTTTATCTTGAGGAAACATGAACATGTCGGTCGGTCAGTATAAAACCGTAATAAATTCAACCCACGACAGACTCCAAAACTAAATATAATGGATCCAGAACTCGTCCCCGCCTGACCCTGATTTTAAGTCGGGGGCCTTTTGACTGGGTCAGGCCGGGTGTCACTTTACAGTTTACCACATCCTTTAGGGCAACAACATAATAAATTTCAAACATGCAGGCTAAGCCGAGGAAATAAAGGAGAGACATGTGTCGAGGTAAACCCGTAACCGACAGTATCTAAAGTAAAATCAACGACGACATCGTCTTTCAAATCATTTTAATAAAACTTACTTTATGAGGGTTTGACAGAGGTGGGAGTATTAACGTGAACGAAGTCAACGAACGGATGAAAGAATTCCGACACCCACTACTGCCAATGTCATGGCTTGATTCAACTACGCGTACAACTAACCTAAACACTCGTCTGCACCCGGAGTAGACTAACCAGTTAGGGAGCTAAAAAAAGTCGGTTCCTTCGGTTAAAGCCGATTGGAGGAGAGCTTGTCTCTCACGTTAGTGAGCAAAGTAGTATTGTAAGATCTCCCCGCGACAAAGTGAGAAACATTTTATGAGTTACTCTTACCCGCCTCCTCTCACCCGGCCGTCTTATTAATGGCTTTGGATTTGTTTCACAAAAATAACATAAATAATTTTAATATTGATGTTAGGCTGTGTTATTTATGGCGAAGAGTGAGTATCATTTAAAACAATGTATGATGAGTGAGGTTGTGCCCGGGAAAAAAAAAAATCTTGTCACTGAGGGCCCTCTTTGCTCAAGGGCCCCTGGGCACTTGCCCAGGTTGCCCATATGGTTAATCCGGCCTTGACTGACAGACAAGAGGGGTTTCCGCCGCAGGTTTGTATACATGTAGGCCTACGTAATCTGCGCGATTTGCGCGTCCACGTCTCCACGTGCAGTGCTGCATAAACATGGCTACTGTAGGTGCGCCGCAGTCTGCGTGATCTGCCTGTAGCAAGGGGCGGGCCGGCCCTGCGAGTAAAGTAACGAGTAAAGTAACGAGTTAATTTATGTAGACGGTAACGAAGTAGTGTAATATATTACTTTTTAAAAAAGTAATATGTAATATGTAATATATTGCTTTTTTTTAGTAACGACCCCATCTCTGGCTAACAATACATTTCAAACCTCAGTCCGTGTTGTACATTTGTTTTCTCCATTGAAAAGAAAATGTATCCTCAAGATAAAAGAGCAGCATGTGCTGGGAGCACAGTCTCATGACTTGTTTCTCTTCCCATCAGCACCATTATCCTCTACCACATGATTACATGGGGTCTGGCCGTGCTGCTGTGTGTGGAAGGAGTGGCCATGCTCTACTATCCATCCATCTCTGAGTAAGTCCCTTTGTTGTTCCTTAGATGCACGGCCTACCACCTTCCAGCATTTTGTCACTGTAGTTCGCTTTCAAGAGCCTGAGGCTATCAGTAAAACTGTGGATGAATAAATCAGTGTGTATGCCCATAGAAAAAAGATGTTGAAACTGGGTTAAGAACTTATCTCCCAGTGATGTAGTTGTGATTACCAATGCTAACTTTAATGTTCTCTTGCATGGTGTGCAGTTGTGAGCAAGGCCTCCAGCATGCTATCCCTCACTATGTCACCACATACGCACCAATGCTGCTGGTCCTCGTGGCCAATCCTATCTTCTTTAATCTGACCATATCTGCAGGTAATTCCTATACTTTTATGTTATATACTTTCTTACACATGTACATGGGTTTTCAATATCTACTTATTTTTGTTCTTCCAATCTAGTGACATCTTTGCTAAAAGGACGACAAGGAATCTACACAGAAAATGAGAGACGGCTGGCCAATGAGATAAAGATACGCTTCTTTAAAATTATGCTGGTGTTCTTCATCTGGTATGTTAACATTGTTTATCAAAGGGATACACTCAAAGAAGTAGTCTGACATTTTCAGCAGCACGTTTCTTGCTGAGGTTTAAGGGAGAAGATTGTAACTTATATATTTAATATACAGACAGGAGAGTGGTATTAGGCAGCATCCAGTTAGCTTAGCACAACGAGCTAGCCTGGCACTCCAAAGCAATACAATCTGCCACACAGCACCTCTAAAGCTAACTAAATACCATGGTATACCTTGTTTAATTTGGCAATGTGTAAAAACAATGTGATCTTAGTTTGCTGGTTTCCTGGCAACCTTATAACGACAACAAGACTCAAGGAAGTAATTTTTTTTTTACACTTTTTTTCTTATAAGAATATTTTATTATGTTTATTCAAAGGACCATATCATTATGTTTTATATTCTCAACTCTAAACCATGCATTTATTTTATTGCATGTAATGAATGTATGACGTAACAGTGAATCAATATTCCTTATACAATCACAATTCACAACACATCTCTGATGCACCCTGCATTACCTCACCATGAGTCATGCATTAGTCGAGCATTACTTAGGTTATACATTTTATAACAGATAATTTATAATTGAGCCATCTTGCAATAATGTGACCAATTCATGATTGTCGTTATAGGAGGTCATGATAACCATGGTCCACAGCAAAATAAGAGCTGGATATCAGCTGTATATTTACTTAAGGAAAATAATAAAGTCATTTAAAGCTGTTGGTTTTAAGAGGGGTTCATTGACAGATTGGTTAAATGCTAATGAGACATATTGATGTTTCAGCTGGGTTCCCAACATCATCAACGAGAGCCTCCTCTTCTACCTGGAGATGCAGACAGACATCAAGGACAATGGCTTCAGGAACATCAGAAACGCAGCCCTCATCACATGGTTTATAATGGTAGGTCAGAAAACATGAACACAAAGAATGAAGCACACTAGTTTTATCAATATCTAAAACCAGAGGTGGGAGCTAGTTGAGTACACATACTTCGTTACTGTACTTAAGTACATTTTTATGGTATCAGTACTTTACTCCACGACTTTTTACTTTTACTTCTTACATTTTTAACACAAATACCTGTACTTTGTACTTCTTACATTTTCAAAACAGGCTGGTTACTTTAGTTTTAATCTGTTTGGTGTTGTGATCATTATTATTTAGAGTCATTGCGTGCCTATTGATTTTTTACACAATCTGTGTATCAATCATTTCCTGGTCTTCTCTAAAGAAGAGGGACCAATGAAAACATTGTCATGTTGCCGTTGTTCAACATCAAAACATTCATTAGCTAACAATGACATTATTGTTCTAGTTAATATAAGTGAGGTCAGGTTACTCTTTAAAACAGCCTGGTAGTTACTTTTTTACTTAAAGTAACATTTCAAAGCCATACTTCTTTACTTACTTCAGTTGAGTAAAAAGTTTAGTCAGTTACTTTTACTCAGAGTATTTTTAAACACGATTATCTGTATACTTCTACTTGAGTAAAGGATGTTGTGTACTTTTGTCATCTCTGTCTTAAAACCTTCAACTTTTTTGCCTTTGACCTTTTTCAGGGTATCCTAAACCCTATGCAAGCGTTTCCTCCAACACCCTGGCCTTTCACGTGCTGGACAGGCTTTTGATGTTTGACTTCAGACTGCAGCAGAGGAGGAAAGCTGGCCTGGGCTCGCTTCTACTTCCAGTGCCGAAACACAGCGGCGCTCGAGATCCACGGTGCGCACCACTACTCTGTCTACCAGAGCCATGTCCAGGACGCAAAGAGAACGATGATGGAGCAACCGGACAGCACTCTGACGCCATCAGCGTGCTCTCAGAAGGTAATTGGGCTAGTGCCAGTAACAGCTCAACCTGTGTATCAGGGGCTGGTTGCGCTCTAAAGCTTCCCCTGACGGCTGGCATGCAGAAGATGGCAACAGTACACACATCTTTTACTCAAGTACAAGTAAGTACACGATACTCGTGTTTAAAACAATACTTGGTAAAGGAGAAACTGATATGAACTTCTTTTTCAAGTAAAGTAACGAAATATGGGCTTGAAAATGTAAAAAGTAGCCTAACTACCAGCTGTCCTTTGATAGAGTAACTGACTCACTTTATATTAATAGAACAATAATGTATTGTGTAGCTAATTGAATGTTTCCATGCTGAACAACGGC
>NW_011369002.1:114678-122088 GCF_000735185.1 Notothenia coriiceps | reverse complement strand
TGTACAACAAATCATGTTTAACAATGAACAATTAGGTAAAGTTATCAATAAAAAGCATACAATATTTAGAATTTAGATTTTGAATAGATATACGGCTAGTTTAAGGCGGTCCATCCATCCCATTAGCCTCAGTGTGTGGTATATTCTGGGATGCAGGGATGTATGTGGAGCCTGCTGGAGGTGATGTGAGCCAAACTCTGTAACTCATCAACAGTCCACTGATAACCCTTGTGGCCAGGGCCGCCTTAATGCACGGGCTGACCTGGGCTGAAGCCCAGGGGCCTAGGGAGATCGGGGGCCTATCATGAGCCAATACAAAATAAATAAAAAAATTCAATTTTTTATTTTTTATTTCGGGTGTTTTTTAAAAGAAATGTTAAATAAACAAAGTATTGGCTTTCAGAATATGAAACTTTCATTTCCAAAATCACACGATAAATACATTTTTGAAGCTTGTAAAGGGAAGACAACAGCTCTCCCTCGCCAGTCTGCTGTTCCACAGCGCCGCCCCCCCTCCCTCCACTGAAATTATTAATGTAAGACGTATAGTAGTATAGTAATCATTGATAACACGGCAAGGTCCGTTACAGTTTGTTTTCATCTGATTTAAAAAAAACAAAGTCTTGGCTTTCAGAATATTAAACTTGTTTCTGCAAATTCAGATGATAAATACAGCTTTGAAGTTTGTGACGGCATAATTACAAGCGGAGAACGGAGTAACTTGACATCACAGCAGGCATAACAACAGCCGGTGTTTCTCGTGAGTGTTTTGCCCGGGAAACAAACACAATACACACAAACGCAAATATACACAAACACACACACACACACACATAAACCAACATTATTCCTCGCGACNGAAAGGAATTACATTTATGTTGGTCTAGCCCAGTGGTTCTCAAACTTTTTCTGTCAGGCCCCCCCTTTGGGTGTTGGGGGGGCCCGACTTTTTTTTTTCTCCAAAGGGGGGGCCTGACAGAAAAAGTTTGAGAACCACTGGGCTAGACCAACATAAATGTAATTCCTTTCGGATTAAAAATCAAATTCAGTCTGGCTATGCGAGACCAGTCCTAAAGTCGCTCTGACATTCAGGAAAATGCCTGTTATCACACAAGCGTGCCCCATAAATGGCAGGTTGGTAAAGTGATTGTTCCAAAGGACATCAAGCAACATTCACTCACCAATTTCACAAATGTAACATGGTTAGGTCTGTTATATATCAGTACGCCACAAGGGTTATCAGTGGACTGTTGATGAGTTACAGAGTTTGGCTCACATCACCTCCAGCAGGCTCCACATACATCCCTGCATCCCAGAATATACCACACACTGTGAGGCTAATGGGATGGATGGACCGCCTTAAACTAGCCGTATATCTATTCAAAATCTAAATTCTAAATATTGTATGCTTTTTATTGATAACTTTACCTAATTGTTCATTGTTAAACATGATTTGTTGTACATCTGGTGTTAATAGGCGTTAGCTCAACAATTACGTTTTTGATTATGAAGCCTAAATTTAGTAAGTGGTGGTGTTGTTATAATTAAAAAGTACACAATCTATGTTTACAGTAGATAATGAATAAAGTCGTTGCATTCACTTTATGCATTGTACTTTCTTTGTAATAAATCAGCAGTGTTTTATGAGCCTATTTAGCCTCAGTGTTGCAATAAAGTATATTAAATCAAAAATGTCGTCATATATTTTTATGTTGCTGTAATTTCTTCAGGGATACAGCAGCAAACTACTGTTCATGATTTCACTAAAATATTAGATATTCAGTAGCTTTCTGAACTCACCTTTTTCATCATTTGAGACCTAAATCACACACAGGCCTTTGTCGGTTTCTTGCATTGTGGCACAGTTAAGCTACAACTGCAGGGATTAAATAGAAGCACATGATGATTCAACCCCGTGATTTCTCACTGAGTCGGCTGATGCAACCAATCATTTCCTCTACCTTCCTTGTCTTTTCTGCTTTCTCCTGACAGCGGGGCCCACTTCTCTGTTTCTCTCTCCCCGGAGCGCCATGGCCTCCCCTCGGCTGGAGACCTTCTGCTGTCCGAACCGGGACGCGGCCACAGACTTCGTGGTCTCCTTCCAGCCCGATTTGTTCGCTGCTCTGGGTCTGGCCAGCGCGACCCTCAGTCTCTTGTTTGCCGTTTTACAAATTCTGCCCAAACGCAAAGGATACAGAAGACTCGGGCAGTATCCGCTGCCGAGACCCGCATCCTCCTCCCGGATAGTGTTCATCATCAGTATATGTGACATACTGGGATGCATAGGTAAAGAACAGTCCTGCTTTCACTCCGAAAACTGTTTCACAACGTGGGTTTCTGGATTTAATTACACTCGCAAATATGTTGTTTTTAACCCTTTTGTTGCACTGCATCAGTTTATCTGACATGTGAAACAGAGAATAACATAAAACATAACTTTTAAAAATTGCCCCTTCTTGGTCAACTTAAAACTTGATAACAAACTTTGAATACGCAAATCTAAACTCAAAGTGTGTACGTGTGGTTTATTTGAGATGTTTGGTTCCAAAGCAAATTATTACGAAACAAAAGAATGAATCATTATCCTCTCATGTGAGTCATGATTCATGAATGATTCCTAACCACTGCAAACCATTTTTTCCTGTTGATCTGAATGCAGCATTGTTCTTATAGCAACCAATATCTACATGTTATTAACACTGGAAAACAGTGGTGTAAAGTAGATTCATTCAATTACAGTACTTTTTGATATACTTTTTTTGCTACTTTGTACTTCAACTCCAGTACAATTCAGAGGTAAATAATGTACTTCTACTCTACATTTATTATACCTTTAGTTACTCTGCAGATATGGATTAATGATGTGAATCAACACTTGCTGCAGCTTTACCTGCTTTGATAACACATTAATGCATCAATCATTTATAATAAAAACATATAATATACATCATTCTAAAATAGGCCAATCTGCATAATGAGTATACTTTTACTTTTGGTACTTGTTCACTTTTACTTGAGTAACATTTTAATTGCAGGACTTTTACTTGTAACAGAGTATTCCTACACTCTGGTACTTCTTATTTCACTTAAGTACACGATCTGAGTACTTCTCCCACCTCTGCTATTTTCAGCCGCACCAAAACCAATGTGACACTCGAGCTGTTCATTCACCACCCTGCCTATGCTCCTGGTGAGAGAGGAGGCAGATTAAGTCATGTATTACTGTTTGCTTAGTGCCCGGCGAGATCCATCCACAACTGCGGAATAACAGCTTGAAGCACACCCATGACACAGTTTAAAGAGAAATATACAACAGCATGTAGTCTGCATCACATTAACATTCTGGGAGAGCTCCCTGTTTTTCCATCCACAGTGAAGAGTCCTGTGTAGGAAATGGAAACACCCTTATAAAACACACCTGGAGGTAGTTCATATTTCCATGACATAAATCTGCAATTAAAAGGACTCCCATGACTGAATGTACTTAATTAAAACACTTAATAATACAGAATGAAATGATGCTTTAAATGTTAATCAAATCCAGATCCCTGTTTTGTTTTGTATTATTTCCTCTTCCAGCAGGCTTGTCTGATTCTCTCAACAGGTTACAAACATGAGATCATGTGTTGTTTTCCTCCTCCAGGTATCATTGTGCGGTCATCTGTCTGGCTGGGCCTGCCGAACGTCATTGAGCGTATCTCAGTGGCCAACAGCACCGAGGTCTGGCCAGAGGTCTTCTGTGTCGGCAGCGCAGTATGTATGATGCATTTTGACAAATCTTCCCCTTTTTTAACAGTCAAACAGTACAGTTAAGTTAAGTACATTTACCATACAGGTTGTTTAAGTTCAGACTCCAGTTTTGACAGATGACAGAACAAGGCGCTATAGCGGACACAAACTCATAATTCTGTTTATTCTAAATCATGCGTGATCCTGGGAAATCCAGATTTCACTCATGCTCAGCAAGCATGTGCACGGCTGACTGTAAAATATCAGTTAGCCCACGGCTTTTCAACTGTAAAGTCACACATAACATATTTACCTCAGTTAGTCATGCTTCTTATTATGACGAATGATCAACATTATGACCTGTATAGTAAGGGCCTTCTGTCTCATTTATGCGTTACAGATGTGGATCCAGTTGTTTTTTAGCGCTTCTTTCTGGTGGACCTTTTGTTATGCTGTCGATGTCTTCCTGGTGGTGAAAACGTCTGCAGGAATCAGGTATCTGAGCATCACCTTCCATATTTCATTATCACCTTAAAATCTTCTCCATTAATCACAAGATGAAGCGCAAAGCCTTAAACTGAGCTGAGAATGTGTGAAACATCCTTCTCTCACTTATTCCTCCTTTCTTCTATTCATGTGTTGCTTCTTCTCGCATGACTGACCCTAAAACTAGTTTGCAATTTGTTGTAGAGAGAGCATTTCCTAAAGGTGTACAGATGGATCAGTCATACTGTTTTCAGGTTCTTCCTGTGTTTCAATGGGCTAACAACAGAGTTGGGTGTAACAATATTACTTTTGTCGGTAACGGAGTAGTGTAACGCGTTACTTTTATAATTCAGTAATCACACTACAGTTACTAACATTGCCCCGACACGCGTTACTTCGTTACTTTTATAAAATAATCACACAAACTGACAGCAAGGCCGGATTAGTACCTCCAGAGGCCCCTGGGCACTGAGCACTCATTTTGGATTGTAGTTATAATTTTAATAAATAAATAAAAACACTTTGTTTAGTTTCGGTAATTATTCTGCCGGCCCATCTCTCCCCCATTCTCATTGAGTATTTTACAAAGAGTGAAACAGCGCCCCTCTAGATGTTATGATGAAACAGTAGATTGCACTCTCTGTTGCGAGAGGAGGTTAGCCGAAATTGGCTTCCCTTGGTGAAAAAAATCGAGGGATTGACCAATCAGATGAGGCTCACGTCATGCCTCACAATCCAATCAAATCGCATCAACTTCAGTTCGTACTGTAACCGTCATCACCGCCCTTAAAAAGTAGCAAGCAACTGAAGCAAGTGCAATTATGGAGGGTGGAGATTTGGAGTATTTCATCAAAAATAATTTTACTAAACTTCTGCTACAGCAGCAACTAAAAATGAAATCTGATGACAGGCCAATACCCAAACTGGAGCTGTGTACAGAGAGGAAAAAAGGAGCGAATCGGACGTAAAACTTTAAATAATAAACAGCGGATTTCTAACATTTGACATTTCATGTGGCCAGACTGGGTCAGTTTCCAGGGCTGAATTTTAGTCCCAGTCCGCCCCTGACCAGACGGCGACTGCTGCGTGAACGGGACCTAACGCTGCCAACAGCTGTGGAGATTTGCCGCCTTGCAGAATTGACGAAGTCACCCATGAGGCTTATTGAGAGCCCGCAGGCACAGGCGGACAGTATTAATGCTACGGTGGAGAGGCAAGGCGGACGACGCAAAACACAGTGGAAAACAGTGGAAAGAAACACAGCGGCTGAGAGAGAGCAGCAGTGGACCTGCAAATACTGTGGAAATGGACACAAACGGCGCAGAGAGCAGTGCCCAGCCTATGGCAAATAAAAATCGGTCGGGTCAGATTCTATGCGGAGTTGCAGCGGGCGAGAACCGGGGCCTTACGTACACTGACAACCGAAGCAGAGAATTTAAGTGCACAGAGCTATTATCGTCGATGGTTAGGTCCAACCGAAGAGTCGCCCACAAGAGCGACTCAACCCGCTATAGACAAATCTATTATCACTTTGCACACCACCCTTGGACGCCAAAGCGGCAATACCGGGGAGACTTTGTCAGTGGGTCAGAGGGAACGACGAGCGCCTCAACGGCCTGCCGATTCTCCTCGGATGGAAAACGGCGCAGGCGGTGCCGACTTGAGTCTACGCCGAAATGACAATCGACCAATAAAGATTCTACGGCTCGGCCCAGAGAGGATACCGACTACTAAAGGGCGAGGTGGAATTGTTGATATGAATGTAAATTGTGTACATAGCCGCATGGTCATTTCGCTCCATCCTTCGATTGGTTGTACTCTTGTCAATCCGTCCTTTATCGGTGAGCTCGCACCCTTTCTCGGGCATACGATCGGATAGTTCGATTTCATCGATGGCATCGTTGGCTACATCCGGTTGACACCTCAATGTCAGCGATCTCTCTTCCTCTCAACACTCACGAATCGACACTCCATTGCGGCACTAATGTTGCAGTCCGTCAACGGGGCGGACTAGTTCTCAAAAATCTTCTCTTAGCTAATACATTCTATTGAATTCGATAGTCGTTGTCTTGTCGGGTGTGCTATGGGCTCTACTGTTGTTCGTTGGCCTTCAATGTTGTACGAATGGCGTTATCACCGAGGCGACATCTTTGTTGGAGTCTGTCTCTTTCACACGGTTCGTCACAACGTTTGCTTACACACGGGTTAGCTCGAACGTGACCTCTTCCGCAGTGCTCGTAGTTTGGTCACACGTCTGTGCTCGGAACCCGTCAAACGGGATGTTTCTGCAGAACACGTACACCCATACCGCTGGACTCTCACGGACTGAACTCTCCGAAACGCCAGGTACGTCTAAGACATAGAACAGGCAAATCGGGATGACAGTGGTACGAACGAACTAGGTGCGACAACCGAGACGAGTGACCGCGATCAACGGACGACAAGTGTACAAAACAGGACGAGAAGGAATGTGGCCGAAAATCGCCGATGTCGTCGCTGTAAAACGACCACTCGTGACTGACCACAGGCTGAAGTCCCAAGTCTAGCTTTACTTATAATGGACCCTTGACTGAGCCTAGCCCAGTCCTATTTGTAGTACTTTCAGAAAGTCATCGTAAGAAAACGACCGACTTCATCTGACGAACGTAGTTATCACAAGTGGAGGCGGACGCGGGTTAATCAAGAAGACCTTATCACTTAAAGTGTTCGGGTCAGCTCGTACGGTCGTGGTGGATCGTCCGAAAAGAGAGAGAGATAACCACACGTGATAGAAGTTTGTGTTCAGACGACACAAAAGGGGCGACTGGTTGGTGTCAGTCACACTTACAAGGGGTCGCCGTACATACACAGTCTCATGTCGAATCGGAACAAAGACAGCCGACAAATCGCGACAGAAGCCGAACTGTCAAAGAGAAATTTGACGCCGGGTCATTGTAACGGTTAACGCGGGGTACTATACGCATCGACCGTATTGCACAGAAAAGATATAAGTCTGCACATCCGGGAAACGTGTTTGGTAAACGAAAAGTGTAAGGCATGTATAAGTCACTGTAACATATCAAAAGTGACACATAGAACTCAAGGGAAGCAAACGACCTGTAGAAGTTGTTGTCAATTGAAAGACCACAAAGAGACGGGACGACGACCGGACTGTATGAAAACGTTTCACTAAACTTTGTGGTGTAACGGGCAGCG
>NW_011369002.1:55713-114633 GCF_000735185.1 Notothenia coriiceps | reverse complement strand
AACTACCAGCGTTTTAAAGAGTACTGACCTTTCACTTTAATTAATAGAACAATAATGCATTGTTGCTAATGAATGTTTGTGTTGAACAACGGCAACACTGACAATGTTTTCATGGTCCTTTATTTAGAGAAGACCAGGAAATTGATGATACACAGTTGTGTAAAAATCAATTAGGCAGCAATGACTCTAAATAATATGTCACAACCAAACAGATTAAAACTAAAGTAACCAGGCCTTTGAATTAGAAGTACAAAAGTACAGGTTGTGTTAAAAATGTAAGAAGTAAAGTAAAAGCGTGGAGTAAAGTACTGTACCATAAAATGTACTTAAGTACATACGAGATGTGTACTAACTAGCTTCCCACCTCTGGTTTTAGATATTGATAAAACCAGAGGTGGGGCTAGTTGAAGTACACATACTTCTTACTGTACTTAAGTACATTTTTATGGTATCAGTACTTTACTCCACACTTTTTTACTTTTACTTCTTACATTTTTACCACAAAACCTGTACTTGTACTGTCTACATTTTCAAACAGGCTGGTTACTTTGTTTTAATCTGTTGGTGTTGTGATCAATATTATTTAGAGCATTGCGTGCCTATGATTTTTTTACACAATCTGTGATCCAATATGTCCTGGTCTTCTCTAAAGAAGAGGGACCAATGAAAACATTGTCATGTTGCCGTTGTTCAACATCAAAACATTCATTAGCTAACAATGACATTATTGTTCTATTAATATAAAGTGAGGTCAGGTACTCTTTAAAACAGCTGGTAGTTACTTTTTACTTAAGTACATTTCAAAGCCCATACTTCTTTACTTTTACTTGAGTAAAAAAGTTTAGTCAGTACTTTTACCAGAGTATTTTTAAACACGATTATCTGTACTTCTACTTGAGTAAAGGATGTGTGTACTTTTGTCATCTCTGTCTAAAACCTTCAACTTTTTGCCTTTGACCTTTTCAGGGTATCCTAAACCCTATGCAAGCGTTCCTCAACACCCTGGCCTTTCACGGCTGGACAGGCTTTGATGTTGACTTCAGACTGCAGCAGAGGAGGAAGCTGGCCTGGGACTCCGCTTCTACTTCAGTGCCGAACACAGCGGCGCTCGATCCCACGGTGGGCACCACTCTGCTCTACCAGAGCCATGTCCAGGAAGCAAAGAAGAACATGATGAGCAACGGACAGCACTCTGACGCCATCAGCGTGCTCTCAGAAGGTAATTGGGCTAGTGCCAGTAACAGCTCACCTGTGTATCAGGGCTGGTGACGCTCTAAAGCTTCCTGACGGCTGCATGCAGAGATGGCAACAGTACACACATCCTTTACTCAAGTACAAGTACAGATACTCGTGTTTAAAAATACTCTGGTAAAAGGGAAGTACTGATATGAACTTCTTTTCTCAAGTAAAAGTAAAGAAATATGGGCTTCGAAATGTAAAAAGTAGCCATAACTACCAGCTGTTTGATAGAGTAACTGACCTCACTTTATATTAATAGAACAATAATGTCATTGTTAGCTAATGAATGTTTCCATGCTGAACAACGGCAAAATTACCAAGTTCTCATTGGTCCCTCTTCTTTAGAGAAGACCAGGAAATGATGGATACACGGATCGTGTTAAAATCAACAGGCACGCACCAAACCAAACACACATTAAAACTAAAGTAACGAGCCTCTTTGGAAAATGTAAGAAGTAGAAAATACAGGTATTTGTGTTCAAAATGTAAGAAGAAAAACAACACTACTTCCCACCTCTGGCTGCTTATATGAAGCGTGTGATTTATTTTAGGGAATCATTATACTGTGATATTATCTACTGAGAGATGTGTTTCTAATGAGGAAAGCTTTTTAATTTGTTTATAATGGTGATTGGTGACATTGACCAGCTTGAACTTGAAGCTCTCTGTGATTCGTTTTTAATAGTCAAGAAAACTCCTTCTGGATGCAGTAATGAGGCATTCAGGGTCATGAACCCCCGCAGGATTTTCTGTTCTATCCACGCCGACTGAGTAGCATACAATTGTTATGTATTTTTTGTTCATAATGATCGGGTATTTTCATAATTCAGCATGTGTTTCACCGTGTCAGGGCGTACTTTTTCACATCATGTGTGCAAATCCTGACCTTCTGTTAAGGGTGCTGCAAACTGTGGCTCCTTCACATAGAGCTGTATGTGTCATTATTGAAATGCATCTAAGGACATGCAGAGAACAATGGCACAGCTGTAGATTATTAGGATAAACATGTGAAATACACTCAGTTGCATGTTTACATGGTAGCCATAACTAGAACTAGTCCAGTTTAATACAACAGTCTTATAATTATTCTTTAGGAATGGGAAAAAATGGCCGTTAAGTGAAACTATGTAAAACTTGATAGTGTAGTTTTTTTGTACTGTTCGATTATATTTGTATTGTACTAAGAGACATGTTTACCCTCATTAATATGTATGAAGGGAGCCGCTAATAGTATAAACTTGCAACTAAGATTAAAAGCAAGACAGTTGTATTAAATCACTTTAGTTTTAGCTAGGTTTACCAAATAATTGTGCTACTGAGTGTATATTGAACATCGATTTGGTGTTTTTTTTACTGGGACACATTTACTTTTGTTACTTTGAAATGTCTTCTGTGCTGTTTCTATATTACTAAATGTATTTTGGGATGATTTGGTAAAGCATTTTATACAGTATTGTTTGTGCACAATGTAGTAAATGTACGAAGTCTATTCAATGTTTTGTGTCAACATTCAGTGTCAATTCATTAGAAATAAAGTAATGATTTTTTAAAGGATTTATGTTTTTCATTCATTCATATAGATTTGACTCCGTCTTCCACTCATATTCTGGTATAGACATGAAAATCATTAGACTGCATTTTCAGGATATGTTAACATTCCCAAAATACATTTATTAATAAAAGCACATTTGTGCTGAGGGATGTATAAATCAAAGATCAGCATCACAATAGATACGTCCATTGATGAGCTGTGAAGGTGTCTGTGCAGTAACACCCAGTATTCTGCCTTATTTTCTCTCGGTAGGTTCAGAGTCTAGTACAGTTGAATTCCACATTTCCAGCGAGCTACGAGAGTATGAGGATGTAGACGCTGACGGAGAATCCTTGGAGAACTCTGTGAGGCACTAGCTGAACAACCCGCCTCCCTCTGCTACTCCTGTGGGACATTTTTCTTTAAGTTAGTTGTTTTAGGATGTATTCTCTTAGCCTATTTTCTCCAGATCTTAACTGGTCATGAGATTTCATTAGTCGGTAAAACAGAAAAAGTCTAATTCTTGATTCTAAGCCTTTCATTCCTTCCTAAGCTTTTTTCAATCTGTTTGTACAGTGTAGTACTGTAACTGAAGCTGAACAGTACAAACACAATATGTCACTGTCTCTTTAGAAGCCAGTCAATGGAACAAACACGACATTTAAATATTACCAGCCAACAGGCTGACCTTTCAAAGTGCCTTCAGTAAATAATGATCCCGTGTGATTTACTACATTAATGTCATTAACCTCTGAAAGCATGACAGAATGTAATAAGCTAACTAGTGTCTGTTTTTTTAAATAATTACTGTATTTACGGTTGTCCATCTTGTATTTTTGCACACATCTATTTTGTACTATATTACATTTCAAAAATATTTGAAAACATTTTGTTGATGACACTTTTTGTATGTCTTGAGTGGTTGCAGACCAACACAAATACTTCTGTGCTAATTAAAACGCAATTAAACACACAGGCTCCATGGTTTCTGATATCAAAATAGAGTGATTTATTTGAGACACTGAATGAATTCAACGTTTTGTCTTTGAAACGGGTGACTGCACCCCGGACCAGGGCGAGAGAGATAGAAGCCGTCACAGCACTTATTCCAAACCGGGCTCCTCAGCATGCCAACAACGGCGACCATCCCACAGCTCGATTCTCAGTCTGACACAGACAATAATGGCTCTCAGCAAATGGAAAAAGTACAGAAAACAATGAACCACCCATTAACATCCAATTTTGACATTAAAAAAAGAGAAAAATAAAACATTGGCCGTTCAACTTTCAGCAAAATCGGAACATTTGCAGTATTCACCATTACAAAAAGTGCACTTGACATTGCTCTAGCAGACATTGAGTGAAAGGGTCCAGGAAAAGGCTAATCAAAGTGGTGGCAGGTTGGTTTGAAGTTACTATATTTTCCATGAGATCCCTGTCAGCAACACTTACTGCACATTGGTGAAGCTCGGCCCACAACACCAGCATTTCAAATCTGACCAGCCAGCGGTATGTGGCGGGACTTAACATAAGATTTTTTTTTTTTCTTAACGTCAGCAGGACTTTTGCTTGATCTCCACCTTCTGGTCAAAATGTGCTCTGATTTTCAGTAGATTGTTCAGAGGGAAGTGCCAAAGAGAAACCATGGTAATGCTAAATGTAGCCGTACTTGTTTCCTCCTTTAGGTCTGCATTATACTATTAGCATTGTTCTTATGATGTCCTGTTCCACGTATAATACAAAGTCAGGAGACTGATTACTCTTCTCTCATATTGCTGAGCTGATAATTGCCTGAATGCTGGTAAGGATGGCTTTCAGGGATCAATGGTGGAAAGCAAAGCTGCTTAACACATCTGTGTCAACGCTGTTTGTGACTCACCGAAAAACAAAACGATGCATTGGATATGATTGAAAAAGACTGTATTAAAAGAAGCTGATGACACATGCACTTCATTTAAAAAGAGGTCTTGCCAAGCATTATCAGCAAGGTGTGACAGCTAATGAGCCCCTACAGGATGGCAATAAAGTGTACTGTATATAAACATATATACACAGTATATAAGTGTGTATTAATCTAATTTACATATCTTTACATTCTTTAATTTACATCCAAAAAGGGAGAAAATTCTCTTTGTAAACCACACTTGTCCAGAAAATGACTTTTTCTAATCTCAGGTCACTTTAGGAGGTTAGGACTTTTTCTCGGCAGGTTTTCCTTTTGTTGACCCGATGTTAGATGTGAGCTGAGAACTACCTTGGAGCGGCACATTCAATTTTGACTTTCAAAAAGTCCATCTGTGGGGGAAAAGCAAAAAGTACTCTTGAAACAAACTATTCCCCACTGAGAAGAAGTAAAGCACACTGTCCACAACACCAGTGCATCAGTTTGATCACGTCCACAGTTGGTTCGTTTGGACATGAGGTAACATTTGCTCAGAGGAAATCTCAAACCACACCCTTTCTTTCCTAATTTGTTTCCAAACACATGTCGCATTAACACTTTTTTCTCTTTATATAAAACTCATCTTTGCGTTTCCACCCTACACCCCGATAACAGCTGGACACGAGGCCCGGAGGGACGGCAGCACGTTCTCATTAGAAACCTGTTAAAACACGGATGCACCCAGGGAGTTGGAATCCATCCTGTCTTCGGGATCTCTTAACCTGCCTCCATTATGTTTCCAATGGGCATATCATAAAAACACACATCAACAAACTTTAAGGTGCACTGAAGTCAGTTGGTGTCGTTTCCTCAGAGGCTTCTGCAGTCATATGGTTTAACTCCTACGAGGGGCTTCGCTCCACCTCACAGCTCTAACTGAGCAAAGAGGGTTTGTTGCTGACGTCAGGAGAAGGCAATCCGCACATTCCAGGATTCATCAACAGAGTCTCAAGACAGCTATTTTCGGAGATCAAGAACACATACCTAGAGGGCAAAGATTAGGGAGCATTAATAACACATTTGAACATTCCTTTTTTATAACTTTTAGTACTATTAATGTGTTCAGACAATTTAATTTGCAGGCACCAAACCAAGTTAAACAATACCAAAGTACGTCAAGTAAAGTTACGGAAGAGGATTAGGGCCACGAGGAAAAAAAAGAAAAGCCGGAATTCTAACTTTTTTTTTTTTCGTATACATTTAAGAAAAAACAGCTAATAGTAGTGAATCACATAATCATAGTCCCAGTGGGCGGGGCTTACCGAGCCGTCGGACGCGCTGCCACCAACTTTGTCCCCGGTGCTGTTCCAACACACCTCGAAAATACCTCCAGTCCCCCTGTAGCTGTGCACCAAGGCGCCAGACTGAAACAAGAGGGCAAACGTATTAATGACCGTTCCTTAAAGATGAATCCTCACAATGAATCCCCCCCCCTCTGCTGTTTGAGACCCTTACCATGGTGTTCCAGATGTGGACACACTTATCGAAGGAGCCGCTGGCCAGGTGCTGGCCGTCGGGGCTGAAGGCCACGCTGTACACGGGCTCCTGGTGCTTGGTGAGCGTGTGAATACAAACCCCCCGCTCCACATCCCATAGTCGCACTGTCGAGTCGAAAGAGGCACTGTGGGTGTGGAAAATGACTGATTTAGAAAACAATATTTGCCAGTCATGAAAATGAAGTTCAAAGGAATTCGTTTCTTCAGTGACTGCACAAGGACTTTAAATAGCATTCAATATTTTAATAGATTTCTGATGCGGTGAATGAAGCCAAAAAGCTCATAAATCAATACAAATTCTCATCATTTGTGTTTTCGTTAGCATCAGTTTTGTGCTCAGCGATTTCAAAAAGCCAACAAGTGAAACAGCGACAGAAAACATCTTGGAAACAATTAAGAAATGCTCCTTTAAAGGGAAAAAACGACACATAAAAGATTGTGTGAATAAGACTTGAGACACTGTTAAACAAAATGATGATAATATAAGGAGGATTTCAATTAACACATCTTTTTCACCCAGGTATAAATAGACAGGGCTAATCTCCTATGGGAGCCTTTGGCAACAAATGAGAGGGAAATCAGAAAGATATTATGGAGGGAGCAAAAGTGAAGTCAATTAAAAATGTATTGCACACGTACTGTTTAACGTTGCCATTTACTTAAGGATTATCAGGTTCCTTCTGAGCGGGGACAACAATGGCAGTTTTATGACAGAGCGGATTACAGGCAGGTATGCGGGGTTGTCAGTAAGGGCTGTAAAGTCCTGTGGTATTTGAACTGGAAAATGTACACATGTACGCACATCTGGATCATGGTGTTGAGCTGTCGGCCACTGACAGTAAATATTACTGGGAACACGGTTTCTTCTGAATGTCAGGCTATGACAAGTGTCCCCTTCCCACTCATATACACACAGCTTGTTCTGGGCACACAAACTTGGACTTTTCTTGAATTATTAGGAACATGATTGCTCTTTACGGTGCTGAACGTGAGCTATGTGTGACCCACCTGGCGAGCATGATGTTGGAGTTGGGGTTGCTGGTGCCGGGGCCCGTGGGGCTCCACTTGATGGTGTAGATCTCCTTACTGTGAGCCTGGAGGTCGTGGACACAGGCGTCCTGCTTCATACTCCAAATCTGTGAGGGGAACAGCAAAGTGTGAATGGAATCACCTTTTGAGGTTTGTTGCCTTGAAGCTCTAAAGACTGAGGGGCTCACCTTTAAGGTCATGTCGTCTGAGCAGGAGGCAAGCAGCATACCTGATGGGTCCCACTTAATGGCATTAACTTCATTCTGTAAAACACAACAATGTGTTAGCAGCCTGTATCTTATCATGGGGTGAGGTCAGAAGAGCCACGCAGGAAGAGTTGCTCACCGTGTGGCCCTGGAAGGTCTTGAGGGGCCGGTCGCTGCCGAGGCGACACACGTGGATGCACATGTCCGTGCTGCAGGAGGCGAAGGTGGTGTTGTTCTGCCAGTCCACATCCAGGGCGGGGGCTGGGGAGTATTTGGAACAAAGGTTTATTGTACAAATCACAACAGAGCGGCAAACATGTTGCATCTTGTTCTGCAATGATGGTTTTTCCAATGTGTTGATACATGGTGAACTGGCTTACCGGAGTGGAAAGGGAACTGCTGCTTTGCCTCTCCTGTGTGTGCGTCCCAAATGATTGTCGTCTGTCAAATGGAATTGAGCGTCACAAACCACAAATGCAACCTTTATGAATGCACCATCAGTAAGAATATCAAAGGTTCATAAAACGTTTACTTGAGAACTACCAGGGCGTGACATATTTACCAACAGTTATTCATATGCGTATTCTGCTTTTCATGTCAGTGTAGCGCATACATCTTGTATAAATAATGTTTTTTTGTTCATGTGTATATGGTTACATGCTGCATGTGCAATATCTAAATAACGTATGTAAAATAAATCTAATTCTGGGCGTTATGTGCTGAGTTTACAGTGCACAGAAGATTTACTGATAGCACTGCAGTTTGCTCTGTGGTTTATGAATACCAGAAAAATGATATGTTACAGATTTACACTCTGGCTCTTGATCAAACAGTCCATTTCAAGGCTAGCACTGTTAAAGAAAGAATAACACATGAGGATATTATTATTAAGACACAAATCTTGTGGGCCATTACGAAATACCTTATCTACACCAGCGCTGAGAATCGAGTTCCCCTTCTTGTTCCACTTGAGTGCAAATATTGGCCCTTTGTGCTGTCCCAAGGTGCTTGCCAGATTTCCTAATGGATTAGAGCCATATCCATTTCTTTTAGAAATGATCCTTCAAAAAATTGTCACAGAGGTAGCATTATTCTCGATAACAATGGCATAGACCTAATGACCGAGAGACGACACCGTGCTGTAATGGAGGACATACCATCCTTTGTCCATATCCTGGCAAATCCGTCGTAGGAGCCCGTCGCCAGGAGAGTCCCGTCGCTCTGCGGGATGGAAAGATGTCAGAATTGATAGTTAACTGTCTTCAGCTGTTCGACACATGGTGAAAGAAAAAGAAGATGGATGATCGGGAACCTACATTCCAGTCCAGTGAGGTGACGTCTTTGTTGCTGGGGACATCCTGGCCACCTTCACGGATACAGTGGCGCAGCACCAGCTGGGTGGAGTTGGAGTTATTGTTCTCGTTCAGGTTCCAGATCCTGGCCGTGGAATCCCCCGAGCTGAATACCAACGCGGCAGGAGAGGGTCAAAAGATGGTTGGAATACAAGCTGTCAGCGATGGATCTGATGAGGCCGTATATCTCACAGAATAAAAGCCAAGGCAAGCACATCATATAATACGACTCATAGAGTAGCATTATGATTGGAATCGGTGCAGACAGGGACTCACCCTGAGGCCAGCAGATCGCTGACGGGGTTCCAGGCGCAGATGAACACTTCAGACTCGTGGCCTCGCAGCACTGTGGCGTTACTGGATGGTATCTCCACATTGAGATCCATCTCCATGGCCTCATTGTGGTTATCTGAGATGAGAGGGCACAGACACACACACACACAGTAAGCATCAACACATGCTTGCAAACACACATCGGGTTCACACTTGTCAGCAAGCTATAAATACAATGCTGATAAATGTAGCGCTAATGGATGCTTCCGGAGGTGGAGGGATAGCTTTAAGTAACAGGGAGATATCAAAGGAAATCAATAATGGGCTTCTGCTGGTGTATGCCAGTGCTATTTTTATTTATCTCCGTCTGAGAATACTGACCCACTTGGAGTGTGCCGTTTACACAGTATAATGAGAACACAGTCACAGTGGAGGAAGCAGCTTTTCAGGATATTTGAACGCTTTCAGATCATGTAAAAAGCCTGAACGACAGTGACACCTTACTCACACCACACTCTTCCTGTTGCCCTCAACACCTTCAGATTACACTCTTAGGGGAAGTGCTGACACAAACTTCTTCTCCTCTTGTCTAGAGCTCCACCTAATCTACACCTCTCTGGTTTCACTCAGAGGAAGCTGAGAAGCTGCTAATTATACCGGAATCTGTGAAAACCACTTGACTGTCTTTCTTTCCATGCGTAAAGTTTTGCCTTATTTTAGAAATATTACCCAAAGTAAAAAAAACGGATCGTTTGCTCTGATTAATAATGCAGCTACTTGGATGCTTTCTTATGACAGCACTGAACTAAAAAACAGAGTGCAGGCAGAGGAACTGTTGCCAGCGATGTCTGTGAAAATGTTCAAAATACAGATTTATATCCTGCTGCGGTTGAAACAGTGTGTTTTAAACATTAATGTAGTCCGTGCATGTTCACTTCAAATTCAAAAATAAGCGTTACTAGAAGTGAAAAT
The DNA here is from genome assembly GCF_000735185.1 of Notothenia coriiceps. NCBI lineage: Eukaryota > Metazoa > Chordata > Actinopteri > Perciformes > Nototheniidae > Notothenia > Notothenia coriiceps. The sequence goes on along the minus strand of NW_011369002.1, from coordinate 104,593 downwards.
GGAAACTAAAGAAATGAAATGTATAGATTATTAATAACAATGTTGCGCAGAAACAAGCACATTTACTAAGTTGTACTTTTACCCATTTTTTCAAGAAGCTTTTTGGAGACATTTTTTTTTACTTATATTGCTAAAGAGCTCATAATGAATCTACTTGTTTATATTTGCTCTTGAGTACCATTTGATGAAATAACTGATTTTTAGTTCCTACTTCAAGGTAACTGGGACACTTCTGTATAAAGGATTCAACATACTCATGTTGTGCGTGCCATTCTCCTCCCCATTGAACGTGTTTTCTCCGTTCTTTGGGGCGTTGTTCTGGTTCCCGGAGGTGGAGGCAGCGATGTCACAGGCGCCCTGCTGCTGGGACAGCTTCTCGCGGAAGGCCTGCTGCCGTGTCTGCACCGCGTCTGGCATCACCGCGTCGATGAGCGACAGCGACTCGATTGGCCGACCATCAAACACCGTACCGTCCTATTGGGACATTAAGACTTATTAACACGTCATTAAGCAATGTTGTTTAACAAATGACTTTTATAGACTCATAATTCCTTATAATAACTGATTATAGAGGTGAACAGTGATACTATACTGACTTCAGTGTTATATAAAGTAGAAGGTTACAATCATTGGCAGTTATATCTAGTTTGTTGTCAGAGGGATCTAAGTGTGTCTTTGTATCATCAAGCAAAAAGAAAACGTCTGTGGGAGTTAGAGACAGCAGGTCCCTGCCCTCACCTCATTGATGCTGATCTCTGCCTCCACGTACTGAAGCCCTTTCTGCAGGATGGAGATGAGGGCTGCAGGGGGCACTAGCGTTCCATTGATGTTGGACTGGCTGATGTGGCTCTCGATGCCAAAGGTGAATGCTGAATGTGAGAAACCTGATAACAAAACACCATTCACATTCATTCATGGGAGAGTGCCAAGCACAAGATGTTCAAAAACACAACACAAATATTCAAAGAAACGTCTTGTGTGATACAAAACTAAAGTAAACAGATACAACCAACAACAAGTGTGACATTTGAGAGGTTTTTAGGGCATGTCTATAGCAATGCTGACCTCTCAGGGATACTAGTTTGTATTCTGTCGGATTCCTTCCATAAGTATTCGATTTTATTCATTGTTCGAAATAATATTGAAGCCTGAAGAGATTGTTGCCATCGAAGGAGCAAGGCAATATTCGGTGCACCAACAAGGTTCATATTACAGGGGCTGAATGGTCAGTCTATTTACACCCACTATATGCTGAGGAAAAAATATTTTCAAGTTTGATCCTGCACAACACTGAATATAGTAGCCTGGGATTAAGAGCAGGATGAATGTGCTTTCTATACATTGACCAAATACGATGTGCATATGATAATGGGCCATTTATATCCATTTAATGTTCGCGTACAACAGTTCCAGTGTGAGACAAACCTGACTCTTGGAGGTATCTGTAGACCAAGAAGTTCACCTCGTCACTGGTAATACTCATCTTAGCCCAGTGAGAGGGAGGAGCTACGTTGGAAGGCTGGGCTCACTCCTGGAAAAATAGACAGAAAAAAAATGGGAGTGGAAATTATATTTAGATACGTGTTCTTGCATATGACATTCCGAAGATAATGCTATCTATAACAGTGCAATACAATTAGATGCAAATTCTGCACAAATCTGCAGTGATCCTTGTTTAGTGGTGCGGACATGAGCCAACACCGTGCCCAGTGAGTTAGTGCCTGCCTAGTCCTGTACCCTTAACTCATGATTCCTTCCCATTACCATGTCAATGGCTGGGTCACATCTGTCTAGTTCTGAATGTATGCATTTCCAACCTCTCTTCTCTGGCCTAATAGGACTGTCTTTATCCATTTGGCTTTCCCTGAGAGCTGTATGGTGCTTCCCATTAGTGACCCGGCCAACCATCCAGATAGAAAGAGTCCTGATAAAGCAGTAAGGATATGAAATGCCTGTCTACTTCCCATCTAGTGAATTACAGAAGAGAGCAAGAGGCAAATTATTCATAGCAGCAAGCCTGACCTTCACTTCTGAGTTATTTTCAACAAATAGTGCTGCCTAACAGAGCTTGTGCTAACATTTCAATTGTCTCAAAACTGAAGGATAACAAGGAGGCAGAAAGAAACGTTTAATTCCATCTTGTTTTTGTCTTCAGGCTGAGGAAAAATGTAAGAATACTGTTGGAGAGCTCATCATTTCCCCAACGGCTCACGCATATGCTTTACAAGAGTAGGTTGAATGGAGCTGGAACCACATTGTTCATACTTTCATGCACACAGTGTAAACACAAACAAATGTACAGTAGCCTACAAACGAAGAGAGGTCACTCTCTGTGTGCAGAATATGGTTAGGAAAGATTGTTGACAAAACAAAACAGCAAGTTGAGAATGAGTCACGGCAAGTAAACAAATATAAAAACGATACAACTCTTTCCTGCTCTCTCACTGGGAGATGGCAGACATTGTGCTGAGAGTACAAAGACACCTAGAGGGTTGGTAGTGTCAGGTATGAAGACGCCACGGCTGTCCAACTTTCATTCCAAACACTTTCCAGGCCCACTCAAGTTCCCTTCGGTAGCATAGCAACAGGAGAGATCGAGCAAAATAGACAGAGAATGGTGTTGTCCCAATTACCAGTAGGCATACGGCCAGACGGGATGAACATGTTACTGAACATGAATTATTCACTTTCACCTTGGTATATTCTTTCAGATGGAGCCTGCTTTATTGTACCAACCACAGCGGACGTGCTATGGGCGGGAATTAGAACAACCCCTGTAACTGCTGCAGCCATGAAATGAATATACACTTTGAATACAAAAACAAGAGCTATTAAAAAGGTTCCTTGCGGAGTTCCACATAAAACAATTGTTATGTTTACATTTGTTGTTCTCACTTAAATTAATTCAGAAGCTTGAACGCATATTTCCTTCCTCATAAAAACATTTGCTAAGATGAAGTCCGGTATTGTATCCTGTTTTCTAGGTAGCCGTCTTCTTCTTCTTCACTCCCTTTGTTGGCGCATGCAGGGCTGTGCATATGAATTCTCATGCTTGTGCAAAAGACAAACAAGGCAGGGGCCAGCTCATAAATATACAAGACTCCACAGGTAAGATTCAGGTAACAAGAGGAGCTGAAAATAATAAATCCTGAGACTTCAAAAAATAGCAGAACAAAAATGTTAATCAAAATAAAACAATACTGGGTTCACATCACTGTTGCAAAGTAAATGCTTGAGGTTCTCTTCAGCACAACATTTAGCTTGTCTACAAAAGCCACTGTGCCCCCATTTGACCACAGCTACCGTGTTTATTTCAGCCTACATGTACGACTAGCCACATCAAAGCAAGGCGCCGCTGTTTTCAGAGCGGCCGCAGCTACATACCAAACAACTGGAAACGTAATGAACAGGCAGCCTGGAGGGGCTCAGGTCCCACTGGTGCGGGGCCGTAGCAATAATCCCTCTATCAGATGGGCCCTTGATGCCACCATCCATTACACAACTCCCTGGGCATCCGAGCCTCCTTTGACCAAACAATGAGGATTCCGGGAAACCAGACTAAATTTATAACCTCTGCAACGGCTCTGAGTTTTATCCACTGTAGTGATAAGTGGAGTCAGAGCCTGAAGATATGGTGCCTTTGAGAAAAAAACATCTCACAAGGAAAAACACTTACTTCAAAAGGCTACAAAAACACTGGTAACCCAAGAACATGTCCACCATGTTAAAGAATGACACAATATTGATTATCAAATATACAGCCGTTCATCCTTGCATATGGTTATAGTAGTGAGGTGATATTGCGGCTTTTAAAAATTACGATTAAACTAGAATTCTGTGTCTTACAGCAGAGGTCCAGACACCCAGGTGCAGGAGGATTATCGTTGTGCTGAGTTTTGCCGAATTGCATTTCAAGCTTGAGGAAGTTAAGGACTTACAACAGATTTTCGTACCGATACGTATATTGTGTATGCATCAGCCCTTTCTGTTGGCATCAAGTATAACTAGATGTTCCGGTTTACTCTTCAACTTCTCTAACTGCATGTGGGAATTATTTAGTCTGTTTATTGCCAGGGATCCTGTTTCCTAATTCGATCCCATCAGTGTATCAATAGGGATGTTTTAATTTAACATGGCCATCAAGCTTTTTTACAATGACTATCTTCCCAGCACTACAGCTGTAACAGTCAAATATGTTGATATTGATTCATAATTCATTTGGAAAAACGCCCTAAAACATATAAAACAACGCCCACATCTTGTTTCCCAGACTAGTTTGTTTGCTACTAAGTTCTGACTGAAATTGGCCAAGCGCATACAGATACATCTGTTTTGCTGCTTCTGTTATCCCCTTTGTATCCCTCTAAACTTTTTGTACAACAAGATCCTGATGAAAGAAGTTTCTCCCTTGACATTCCTTGCACGGTTGTAAAATATCTTTCCTTAAACTACCAGATTAAACTTGTGACTTGTCAATCACTCAGTACTGACAACAAGAGGACATGAACAACTGTTCTTGGTGTGACAAAATACTGCTGCAACAGACTCATTTATAAAACCGGAAACAAAGACCACAACTCTTAAGTAGAAAAACAGTTACTAAGGCACCATGTGTTTTGTTGTAAATTCTGAAAAAACTATTCCCTGTAGCATCATTATTTTCATTTAGGCTTCACCACTGCATTGCAGTTGAGTGACATTAGTTTGAAAGCATGTCAAACTTTCCAAATGCATACAGGAGACCAAACCAGAACACAACAGAAAGGAAAGAGCAATGGAAACCTGAATAGGTCAATGATGAGAACCCCCGCTGTGGTCAGCTCGATCATTAGGGTCAACTTTAGGATGTTTACGGCAATGTTGGTCAATTACTTTACAATGTCAACAATACCATTGTCTTGCCGTATCCATAGGTGGTGCTTTGTGGCTCTAGTGCTGTTCATTTGACATTACTCCTGTGACAAACTTTAGAAGTGCACTTCAGGAATGCACCACTGTTCTGTTTCAGCACAATGGACTAAGTTAAAACTGCCATTTTTTTTTAACCCCGTGTAGCAGAATGATAAGAATTGTTTGTTAAACACAATTTATTTGGTTAACTGTATGAGCCATTTGAAATAAAGCATGACAAGCCCAGAAAGTAAACAAAGCCTGTGTAAGATCAAATATCTGAAAATACTACGAGTGAAAAAAGTCACAACAGACATGCAACTAATTAAGACATTTTTAAAAACAACATAAATGTATTTTCCATGCGTGTGTAAAATCCAAGCAGGACTACGTGACAGCAATTTAAGACATTGGCAAATGTGTCTTTGACATCATCAAGATTTTTTTTAAGGAAGTAGTATCTGAGGTAATGGAATGAATATGCACTACTTTTGTTGATGTGCAGTTGTGATGATAGATGTGGATGTTCAGCTAGAAGAGAGATCATGTTGAGTACATAAATAAATGGTAAATGGGTTGATTGATAAACCCTTTATTTATTTTAGATCTCAGCATTCCTGGTTACACAAAATATGCCACTGCAAATAACTCCTTGAACAACCTTTTAAAATCTGTAACATCGTGTGAAATTATCCATCCATCGCTGAACAAAAAAATGCTTTCTGAACATAAACATTTGAATACACAAATACTGGAGCAATGAGCTAAACAAGCCGTCTGCTTCACATGCGGGTTTTAACACAGAATGATGTTGAAAAGCGGCATACCATGGACCCCATTTTCTCCTGAACAGTCACCTCGTGACAGATGTGCAAACAAGACCTGGAAACAGCAGCCATTTTCTCTTGAACTGCTCTGCTGAGTAAAACCCGCCTTTGAAGCTTCTGGTTGGGCTGCAGTCTTCAGGGGGGAGGGGAGTGAGGGAGATATAATGGGGGAGGGGAATCAGAGTGGGGGGATGGTGGAATGAGAGTGGGGTGATAAATAATGATTCCCGCACAGGTAATCAAAACAACCATTTGTGCATTATTCTTTGCCTTTCTCAATGAGTCACTTAGCAACAGCCAATGTAGGTCGGCCAATGGTGGGGGAGGGGAGCCCTTGGTCTCCAGGGGAAACACTTCTCCCACGCCATGAGAGACAACAGTCTGCAGGGTTTCATTCAACCCAAAGAATCTACCCACCGATTAGCACTCCTTTGAGTAAAGAAGGAGATGTCATTTGTGAATTTACCTGCTGAGGTGATTGGTCGACATTAAAACTGTTGGCTCTCCATGCACACACACGCGTAGGGCTTGGCACCCTTGGAACCAGTCGGCCTAATCAACTGGGTCTTTCAGCAGTTAACAATGAAAAAGGTCATCAGGGTTATAGCCACTGGTACTGCAAACACACCCCAATGCCATGATCCTCACACGAATAAGACATCTTTGAAATACACCTATATAGATCTGCAGAAATGTGGGTGTTATGCGTATTCTTCTCTTTTATTGCACATTACAGGCACTACCATCAAGTGTTCTTCCTACTGGGGAATGGGGGATGGTGACAGACAGCAAAGATCATTGAAAGTATTCATCATAATGGTTTCTAATCTGGAGTGTCAGGACCTACGATCCACCCTCAGCGCCGGAGACATTAGCATCAAATAAAAATGGCAACTCCCATTTGCCCATTGGTGTCATTTATTATTATCTGTAGAAACAAAGGAAATCAGCAGTCATGCATTGTTCAAAGAAGAGAACGGCTTGGGTTCTTTCCTCTTGATCTGGGCAATACACCCACAAAGGAAACCTGTAATGATTACATGTATGAAAAGGTAAAAGGAGGTGAAGAGCATTTAAGTTAAAATTAGAATTCCAACCCGTCTTCTTGAACAGTATTTGATCCTGTAACTGTAGCAGAATAGCCAAACCACGCAAATCCTTGCAATGACCTGTTTAACTAAGAGATATTTATGTTCATAATACCAAGTAGTAGTGGCCTTGCTAAAAGCAATACACCACTCACAAACCATTGTTGGATTTCTTTGTCCTTTTCAGAGCTTGATGCCTACATTATCCACAATGCAACATAACCGGATGTTGCAAGATTGGTTATAATATTTGGGTGTGTTTGAATCTAATACAGCCTCCAGCCTGAAGCAGAAATGTGGAGCATGCTTCAGAGGTTTCATATTTTGTATTTCTTTCTAAATCCACATCTACATTTTCAAACCAATGCAGCAAAAAAAAGGATTTAAAATGTTTCCTAGATTATTAATACATTTTTCTTTAACATAATCTCCTATCGTTCAGTCTTTAATATGGAAATCTTGGTGATAAAAGATATAGCACTGCAACATGTAAAGCCAGATTTTACAGCAATCTGTTTTTCACAGAGCATTGAAAACAATTAGATTTTGTGGTTTCTGAAAATAACCTAGTTTCATATGTGCATGTAAGCACACAGGGAACCGGGCGCTGCAGGGCATGCATGTGTATGGCTGTGTGGAGGCGGGCGGCGAGTAAATATGTTGTGCGGAGGAGATTGTGGGACACACAAAGCTCTTTTGATGCTCACTGCAGCACACATACAGAATCTCCTTTACTGACACTCTTTGAAAGAATAACGTAGAATAACAGGCTTCATAGACTTTCTACATATCATTTGTTGCTTCATACTTACACAATAAATAACAACCATATGCTATGCCATGGTTTCATATAACTGTAAGTGAAGATAACCATTAGTAAAGAAGAACTAAAAACAATACCTTTTGTGTAGCTTAAACAAATGCAATACTATTCAAAATGACTAGTTTGTAGAATGAGGCGTCTTCAAATCTATGCCAGTGTCTGCTTTGGACTTTTATTTTGTAAAAGCTCCTGCGTACTGCGTCTAAAATAAAGATCAAACGGATTGCACGTTATCAAAATAACAAACTCTATAACATAGAGAACATTTAGCAGTCTGGACTTATTGTTCATGCCACCTTTGTCTGGACCGCTGACTGGAACTGAAAGTGTTCTTTAAGGGACAAACAGTTCACCTTCCACAAAGCACTTAGAAAAAAAACAAGAAGTTTAGCCTACATTTATTCAGTAGTAACAAGCAGTGCCCTTGAGTTTGTAATACTCAACACAGAGGCCTCAGCAGCCAGGCAATTTTTTTTTCGAGCAATAGAGAGACGACAGTGTGGGCAATACAAGTGTTGCTATGGTGATGAGAATATCTTGCTTCTCTGTCAACAGCTGCTCATGCCACCCTAAATACCCCCCACTCCCCTTGAGCTTTCTCTCCATCTGACATCAGGGTCAAACAAACAAGAAAGACAACCAAAACACTGATCTCCATTCTAAGCTGCCCCCCGCAATGTTTCCCTACCTAGACTTTACACACACATGGCACTGATACTACACACATCCCTTTGTAGTGTGTGTGTGTGTGTGTGTGTGTGTGTGTGTGTGTGTGTGTGTGTGTGTGTGTGTGTGTGTGTGTGTGTGTGTGTGTGTGTGTGTGTGTACCCTCTGTGTGTCTATCCTAGTTAGCCATTGACTGTGAATGAGGAATATATGTTTTTATATCCTTGTAAATAAAGATACTTAAGATTGCACACAACTCTGGTGAGACTGTTACTTTAGAAAATGCAATTGTGTTTAGCTATACGAGTATACACAAAGCTATTGATATCGTGAAATACCAATAGCAGATGCTTTTTAAATAAAGCACATATCTCACAAAGACACTGGGCCAGAAAAAACTGTCTTGCTGGGAGGCAATAAATACACCATTAAGCTTCTGCAATAAAAACGGACTTTGTAATATTTCACAGGGAACCGGTAAAGATTACCTATAGAAATATAGATATGATTTAAAGGAATAAGGTGCATGTAGAACATTTTCCCAAAGATGATGCCAGGCATTTGTTACAGGTAGGCTATTGAAAGAACCGGACCCACTACAAAGAGTAGGAAGTTACACACCACTGCAGCAGCAAACACAAAACTTTCACTTTTTTTTTCACCGTTTCGTTTCAGTAGAATTGCATTCAAATCTGTGTTTCAGTTTCACGCAACGACAAACCTACCAAAGCCTGCCCGGCCAAAGCTATTCACAAATCAGTAAAAACTGAAATCTGCCTTTTATAAAAGACATTTGCAGACTTCCATGCAAGTGTGGGACCAATGAATGGTTCGGTAACTACTCATTAGTTTAAAACATTGCATGATCTAATTTAAAGAAAGATAACTTAACTACTCATGCAGTTGAACGAAACAACTGTCTCTGCTCTCGGGTGGTCAACCAACATCTCTGGCTTTCAATTTCATTTTCTTTAATGTATCACTAATTGTAATACTTATTAAGTTGACATGCAGCAAAACAACTTGGCAGCTAGTTAGACCAGAGAGATGGCCACAAGAGATGCTGAATCCTTGATATTTGCACTCAAAGTTGCCGATAGTAATTTCCCCCACATAGTACAAGCTGCAACATTTAGTTTATTTGAAATATCTCCCACCACCGTCATACAACGGTGCTATGTTGGAAAGTACAGCCCATTCATCTTTTATCCATAGACAATGGAGTAGGAGAACCTTCTTGGCTTGTATGGACATGAATCATCACCAGAACTAAATGATACAAATTCCTGTAACAGTTATATTTCTCAGACACTGTTCCGCTTGTAAGGATACACTTCTCTTTTCTTACTTTATTGCTACACCGTCCACAAAAGATAAGCTTACATTGCTGAATCAGTAAGGGGATGAAAGCACACAAATCTTGGCTCAAGTAAAGACTTTTTTTCACTCTGGCATGCAATTGCTTGCACAACTTCCGTAACACTCATCCAGCTGGCGTGATAGTGCTTCAAACCCCTTCCTGATGAAAAACTGGTTAAAAATGAGAATGATATAAACATAAATCCTAACCTTTCAAACATTGCTTGTTGTCAATATTTAGAAATCACATTAGGAGAGATGCTGAAAAGTGAATGTGATATACCGCTAAAATTAGGCTAGTCTTTAAAGAAGAAAAATGAATCTTAAGCTATGATGGGTTCAAATATTACGGATTACAAATCAACCGCAAACAGCAGAACATTTAAACACCCTTAAATACATCTGGCTTCCTCATACTTGTTTCAATTATAATACACACAAAGACAGAGTCAAGACACAATGGATACAAGTTCACACGGCTATCTGAGCCACCCTAAATCCAAATGAATAACTATAGCCTTGAAGTAGCAGAACTTGTAGGGGCGTTATTTCAGAGTAACCACTAGAGTGCCACTTGGCTGGTCGCCCATGCACACTGCAAGACTCTTTTGGAGGGAGAGAAAGCCTCACCTCCCCCCATGGCCAATCATAAATAAATACGGCTACAGTACAGAGATATTTGGACAGCCCGATACAGAGCTTTGCAGCACCACAAGGCCAACATGGCTTTCTCAGGGACAAGGACGTCCTTGCCATACTTATGAGCAGAGGACGCATTTCTGTTTTGAACAGTCCAACACAAATGTATTCTGGCTTTGCAGGCGTCCCTTCTGTGTAAAAAGCCCATTGTAATAATAACATTGAAAAGAATGATGTGACTACAAGCCAATGGGTAAATGAATTATGATTCTTCACATAAGGAAGGCAATCCTCTTTGGTCAGACCATACAGCATTGAAACCAAAGACAATCATCTCAAATCCTGTCCCTGAACAGGAGGCAGACAGACAATAACCTGTGGGCCAGCAGCATTATCAATTTATGTCCACAGTCGCTCAGTGCAAAGGTAACTGTGTCCTTCTTCTGAAAAACTGAATTAAAAAGAGAAAGTCAATAGAAGCCATTGAGAACAAAATGTTGTTTTAAAGTCTGTTTAAAAAACATAAATAAATCAAAAATCAAACATCTCCATAAGATTTCAATAAGAGGTAATGACTTTAGACACTGACATATTGAATAATACATTAAAAGGTTATGTGGTAGGCCTATGATAAGTGGTGTGTGAAGCATGCAATTAGGACATAATAAAACTCCTATTGTTATTTAAATAGGTGGCACTAAACCTGTAACCACTGCAATTAGGGTTGACTGCGAGTGCTGGACTTTGGTGACACAACTGGTTCACAATTTAAATAAAAGAAAAATATTAACAAAATCACCGAAAATCCACAAATGTGTGTTTAACCCCAGGTTTTGCTAAATTAGTGAAAGCCATAATAAGTAAGACAGACGTTGCAGTATCTTCATGATAGGACAGTCACTGTTTATCAAAAATGTTGGATATATTTAACCAAACTCTAACAACACATTGTGACTGTGCAACAGGACAGTCCCAGTACTCCAGGGGGGGCTCTGAGCTAAAGCATGCCTTGATGCCTCAGTAACTATGCTGGCAAAATGTAGAAAATAGTATTGACCCCAAATAGTCTGAAAAGAAATGCATCGGAGGGTTGGATTGATATAGATATACAAATGATTGAATTTAAGTTAGGCTGTTTGTGATTTGGATCAGCAACACATAACAAGACACCTAATCTGACGTCATCTGTTAAATTATGACAAAGAAAACATCCTAATCATTTTCAAAACAAAATGTGGGAAGAGGTTAAGTGGGTTAAGTTAAGATTTATTATAACAATTTATCTTTCAATATAGCCTTTTTTTAAAGCAACAGCCCTATTGCATAGTTCCCAAATCCCATGATAGCATTAGTCGAGGCAACTTTCTGGTGAGGCTATTAGTGAAGATTAGAAAGTGTCATACAGCTTATGACCAAAAAAACGGTGGCAGCCATATAGTCAGATGTAGTCACAGACAGTCAGTGTGTCTCATTGCAGAGGTTCACATCAATGCAACTTCTTTGTTAAAATTCCTCCTTCTGACATCAGTTAGTGTGAACATACACCAGCCACTAGGTCAATGAAAATGGGGGCATCACTAAGGCATCAATTATTTGGGCCATTAAAGTAGAAGACGGTTCAAACAGCAGTGTGCTTTAGCAGTTATGTTCATCTGAATCCTTCTCCTGTGTTGCTTTAATGTAGATACAAACACTTTGATTCTTAGAAGCTAGATAAGACATGTGTCTGTACATGGTGTATCCCATAAGTCAAAGAACTAAGAACAACTATTTGGAAAATATAAGACTTTATAGGTCGCAAGACTTTTTTATTAAGTGTTTGGTGAAAATGTTAACATAAAAACATCACAAGCTTCCCATTTAACTAGGTTTCTTTTGATACATTGGTGCCTCTGTTGTGCTTTAAAGGTTACAAGGAGTCAGGAAACAGTTTCACATTGTAGTAATAGAGTACTGGCACTGTCTAGTACAGTCGGATGTATTCACCCCACTTGTGCATTCACTTCCTAAGTCTGAATGGCAATGTAAATATGTATGTATGTAAACATATTAAGCTTGAACAAAAAGACTTAAACTGCACTGGTGCAACTTAATGTGGTGTAGGTTTTCTATTGTGCTATTTGGGCAAATTGGACATATCTTAATAATTGACCAAAATGTGACCACCTCTAAAACTTATTGTGTTTTGAAGAGCAGTCCACAGCTTCTCTGCCTTGAATGCTTTAACAAGAGTGTTAAAAACAGTCTTAGAAAGTAGGATGTTTGGACAACCGAAAGGGAGAAAATCAAAAGACACAAGCAGAATTTCAACACACGTGTGGAGTCAAAGGGTGACTGAGCTGTGTGCCGGTAACCTCATAATCAACGCCATAATCGCCAATTTGTGAAAGCCATTATCCTCTTCACGTACACACAAACACAAAAGCAGGCTGAATGCAGGGCAGCCCAAAGCATGCCTCTTTAACTGGCTTACCTTTTATTGTGAGAGTGAACTCGTGGTGTCCGCCGCCGCCACCTCTTCCTCTTCCACAAGGAGAACCTCCAACTTCAGCAAGCTAGCGACGACTTTCCTCCCATTTTGCTTATCGTCATATTTCAAGTTCCGACCGCCGCTGTATATGTGACTCACTCTCGACTCATTTGGCGAGCTAACAAAGCTGTAATCGCTCAGACACACTCTTAAGTGGCGGTAAAGTTGGAATAAACCCGAGTTTCTGTGGCTGAGGCTGCAGGCTAGTTACTCTGAGGAGTTTCACCATTCACTGAGAGCTCAGACGTAGACACCGCAGCAGCAGCAGCAGGCACTGAGCGGGAGAGAGACGTAGACACAGAGCAGAGAGAGAGAGGGGTGGTGGGGGGTGAAGGCTAACTGAACTTAAACCTGAAAATTGAAAACACAAGGTTATAAATTGATTTACTTGTAGTTTATATCGTGTTTATCTGCCAACTGTTGTCTAAATGACGTGCTGAAATGTCAGTTTATAAACATATACCAGCTTACATTTCAATGAACTGCATGCTTTCAATGGCTGTGTGCTGTTACCACATAGCTACTGTATAGATTAAATGTACCTAAAATGGCGCTTTTTTGGGCTAAAAACCTACATGTGGTTGCTCCACCTATATTATTAAAATAGCACACTCTCGAAAAACCGCAATAAAATGACTTATTACTTTAATATTTTGGGTGTTTTTGCTAAACTGAGTCTCAAAGGGTACAGTCTACTGTGTTGCCTATCTGGCCTAGTCTGAGCAACTTCCCCTCCCCCAACACTTCACTATTTTTCGCTTGCCCGGTCACCCAGCGGTTGATTAATTCTCCTTTCGCCTTGCTCAGTCATTCAGATTTGGAAAGTAAATAACAAGTTGACATCATTACGGCTCTACACTGGTGTGACACATTCCTTTGGTTACCGTACAAACGGCAGTATTTGCGCACTGAATATTCCATTCTTAAACCATAACTGCTTCAACTGAAATGTATATTCTATAACACATAGGTTTGAGCAAGCTCTCTGATTGGTCAATAGGCGTGTTTGATTCCACGATCAAACAACGATCAAATAGAACGTGCCCTGAATGTGCCTAATCACAAAGTATCCAGTGGCCTACACACGCCACTAGCCTACCGAAACTACTTCCATGAGCCTACATCGTGTGGTTTCCATAGCGACGTTTAGCGACACACAGCCGTCACATACATTGTCTCTCGTTGGAAATCGGTAGCTACAAAATGTCAGATTTTAAAGTTAATTTTGATTTGTTGGGGGGCCTCAGTATTGATGAATGGTTGGACATGGACACAGACCACAAAACCAACGAAAGATTTGCGGCTGTTTCAACTGACGAGTTGAGTGCGTTGGAAAAAAGGCTATCGTTACCATTGGAACTACTTTCTAGGAACTACTTTNGTGTTTAGATGTCAAGTGTTTTTTGGTATCTATTTTTTTAAGACACCTCATCTATATATAGTGAGCTTGATAGTTATTTTTGGCATTTTTGGACATACTATATGGAAACATTTTGGACTCTCAAAATTGCCTCAAAATACGTCTCATAAACTCGAATTTTTGAAAGTGATATTTATTTGCACTAGGGTAACACAAACATGCTCAACGAATACATTTTGAAAGCTTGGAAATATATACCTGGGATGGTCACTAAGTAGGGATGTCCGATCCATAATTTTTTCTTCCCGATCCGATTCACCGATCATGTGTGGATTTTGACAATTTGCCGATACCAGATTTCTTTCCCTGGATCCGATCTTTATGCATATGCACTTAACGAGAAAAAAAGAAAAAAAGATTCAAGCTTGTCCCTTAAGTGTTATTTTTTATTTAAATTGGATATTCTATCCAACATGGATATAGCTTCTTTTTTTCACAGCAGCATTGGACTCAGTTCAGTTGTGCAGCATGTGGATCACAAACATAAAGCTTTCCAGCTACTCGTTAGCGTTACTGCTACAATTAGACACTGCGCCTGCCACTCTTGTTGCCAGATTTGAGAGAAATAAGCAACCAGGTTATGAATAACAAGCCCAAAAAAAGCACACATATGAGTTCCTGTAATTGAAACCAAAACAAGGCCTCAGATACTTTTAACTGAACATGGGTCAAAATTTGTTTTGTAACCATTGAAAAAATCTTTAAAAAAGAAAAAAAAATAATAAAAAATCACGATCCCTGATTTTTCCTCCCCATTCCGATCTTTTTGAAAACACGTGATCGCTCCATCCCGATCACGTGATCGGACGGGACATCTCTATCACTTAATTAAATGACATATTATTGGAGGTTCAGCACATGAACCTATATACACATGTTATTAACAAATAGCAGGTGTATCCATAGGTGTTTTTTTAATGGATGGTCTCCTCCTCCATGTCAAAAAAAATGACAGAACACATTAAGTCACCCTCAAAACTAATTATTATATTTAAAAAGTGATTTTATTCATTAAACACTTGCAGCATAGAGGCTTTTAATACAGGACGAGCTAAAAAAGGAGAATCTTACAGAAAATAAGGACTTAAAAAGAAAACAATGTGCCTTATTAGACGCTATCATAGGGAAATGCACAGCAGGAACAGCAACAACGACAGAGCGACAGACAAACAGAAGACAGTGAAGGACAGTTGACTTTTTTAGTGCTGACATTTCATTGTTTGCATATTTTATGAGGGCTATTTGGAGACAAGGTCTGAACACTTCTCTTTCATTATGTCTGTTTTGTTTTGGCGAGGCTGACGTGTGATTGATTTGTTACCCAAACACTCAGAGAAGATTATACGAGCGGCTGCAGATTTAATCACACGGTGTAAAACACACTGTGAGGACTTTCTGTTTCCTGTTCATTTTGCATTTGGTTAGTTGTGAGCTCTCAGAGTAAACTGACTTCAAGTCTATTTGTTAATCTGTACATTCATATTGTGTATTCGATAGAGTATGAACTTGCTGTAGGACGTTATTGAGGATGTTGAATCTCCATGTTTCCATGTTTGTGCTGATTTTGAAAAATGTTGGGTTGATTTGAAAGTTTTAGCGAACTCAAGTCTGCCTTTTCTGTTCCTGAAAGTGTCAGAAATTAATTCAGCTTCCTCAACATACATAACAAAACAACACCAACCTTTTCTAAACCAGCCAAGCCATTTATTAGCTATTATCTGCGTATAATGCAACTTGTGCGAATTGCCCAACAAATGCACGTTAGCATCCGGTAGTTTCTACGTGCTGGGGACCCCTAGTTTACATTTCTATCATAAAACGTTGGGGTACTCACTCACTCACTCACTCTCATCTTACGTTACAACTGTTCTTTATTCCTGTGCTCCTCAGACGTCCGAAGACTCGCTCCTTCGACAACCTGCCGAGCGCCTGCGAGCTGAGCGGCTCTCTGCCTCCCAACCGCCGCTCCAGCGACCCGAGCCTCAACGAGAAGTGGCAGGACCACCGGCGCTCGCTGGAGATCAAAATGGCCGCCGGTCCTGAGGGGGAACCGGAACAGGAAGAAGGGATTCCTAACGGGGTGGGGCCTCATCCGAAGGAGGGAGGGGACTCTGAGCTGGAGGACAGCCCTCAAACCAGGGGGCCGGACGCTGTTAGGGGAAAGGAAGGAGAGGAGGAAGCAAAGGAAGCAAAGGAAGCAAAGGAAGCAAAGGAGGCAAAGGAGGCAAAGGAAGCAAAGGAGGCAAAGGAAGCAAAGGAAGCAAAGGAAGCAAAGGAAGCAAAGGAGGCGGAGCTTTCTGTGGCGGTGGGCGTCGCCGAGGGCCAGGTGGAGAACATCCTGAAGGAGGCGACGAAGGAGGAGGCGGGAGCAGAGACGCAGAAAGAGGGAGGAGTTATTAATATCCGTAAGAGTGCGAGTGACAAGGAGGCGAAGGAGGAAGGAGGGGATCAGTGTGCGAAGGTAAATGGTATTCAGGTGGAGAAGGAAGGGTTGGCTAACGGTCACCATCAAGAGAACGGAGTAACGGAAGCTGAGGAGGAAGAGGAGGATGAGGAGAAGGAGGCGACTCCAGAGGAGAAGGAGGCGACTCCAGAGGAGAAGGAGGCGACTCCAGAGACTCCAGAGGAGGAGGGTGTAGAAATGTCTAGTGTACAGGAGGAGGCTGTGAAGGGAGCGAGTGAGTTGGTCTCAGCCGAGCGTCCTGCAGCTCTCAGGACTCTAACCAACGGCTTCACCTCTCCTGAGGAGGAGCCGCTGGACAAGAGAGCCTCCGTGATGGAGAGCTCCACAGAGACTCTGACGGAGGAGGTCTGCAGCCGGCTGGAGCCCCCCCCCAGGCAGGAGCAGGGTCTGGAGGCGGGGGAGCAGCTCATCAGGACTTTGAACGGGAAGAGACCCTCGCTGTGTGCCTTTCAGGACCGAGAGGGGCTTCATAACGGCGACGTCTCCGAGCTCCACGGGGTCAAAGGTAACGGAGAAAGGGCTCCTCTCAGTCGGCAGGTTTCCCTCGCCAGCTGTAGCTCCCTCCCCCCCCGCTGCTCGCTGCATCGATGGTGTCATCACCACGCGCCGCCGAACCGCGCCGCGATCGTTACCCCCGAGCAGCAGCCGTCTGTCCGCAGCCACCTGGACGACGACGGGCTGACGCTGCACAGCGACGCCGTGCAGACCAGGCTGCGGCAGATCGAGGCGGGACACCAGCTGGAGGTGGAGACGCTGAAGAAGCAGGTGCAGGAGCTGTGGAGCCGCCTGGAGAACCAGCACCACTCCCACCGGGTCAACGGGGACACGGGGGACGAGGAGGGGGTGAGGGAACACAGCTTTTAGCAAGCGTTACACATGCACTCACACACACACACACACACACACACACACACACACACACACACACACACACACACACACACACACACACACACACACACACACAGAGGATATCTCACACACACACACACAGAGGATGTCACACACACACACAGAGGATATCTCACACACACACACACACGCACGCACGCACGCACACACGCACGCAAACACACACACATACACAGAGGATATCTCACACACACACACACACACACACAGAGGATATCTCACACACACACCACACACACACACACACAGGATATCACACACACACACACACACACACACACACACACACACACACACACACACACACACAGGATATCTCACACACATAGAGGATGTCACACACACACACACAGAGGATGTCACACACACACACAGAGGATATCACACACACACACACACGCACGCACGCACACACACACACACACACACAGAGGATATCTCACACACACACACACAGAGGATATCACACACACACACACACACACACACACACACACACACACACACACACACACACACACACACACACACAGAGGATGTCACACACACACACACACACACACAGAGGATATCCATGCACACACACACACACACACACAGAGGATATCTCACACACACACAGAGGATATCTCACACACACACACAGAGGATATCCATGCACACAGAGGATATCCATACACACACATGCAGACAGAGTGCTTTCACAACCTGACACTTCACTNACAGGCGTACGGACCTCGCAGTACTGTCGTACCAATAATGACGTTCAAGAACGGCCTCAAGTGTATGATTGCGATTCTATTACACAAACTATCATTTTAATCAATTAAAATGATAGTTTGTGTAATAGAATCGCAATCATACACTTGAGGCCGTTCTTGAACGTCATTATTGGTACGACAGTACTGCGAGGTCCGTACGCCTGTACTGGAGTTCAAGAACGGCCTCTCGTGTATGATTGCTTAATTAGCCTACTGCATGTTGTTAGTTGCATAGCCTACTACACGTTTCACGTGACTATTGGTTGTTGTTTCCAAACAAGACAGTTGGTAGGAAAATTAGCCAGCCCCCACTGTAGCCATTTTGGTTGTAAACAGAGCCAAATCTACTATGAGGGTGCCTAATTTGGGGGATTTGTCAACCAAGAGGGAGTTACCATTCTTAATTTAAAAAATGTACATGTTCATTGGAAAGCCTGGTCGTAATTTAGAAGCAGAATATTTTTGATTACTCTCAGGCCGTAAACAAACAAATGATATGTATTGAACGTTTGAAAGTTACAATACAACTTAATAGGATATGGAGCTTTTATATCAGATACTTTATCTTTTTAAGAGCGATGTAGGTTCATTCTGTTGGACTGAAGGACAGTATTTCTAAAAATCATGCAAAAGCCCTGATTATAAACTAAAACGTCCCCATATGTAATCAAAGACTGTGGGAAAATTGACCTACAGCAAAATCCCAGCAAATCTTTTAGAAGCTTAAGATCAGTAACTCATTTTGTATTTATTGAGGAAGATGATCAGCTACAGAGAAATATCAATGTGGTGCTCCACTGAGTATGTGGATACTCAAGATACCGGATGGGGGATTCATTTCAAATAAACAATGCCTGTTCATTGTGAAACATATCACCCCGTTCAACCATGTTGTTCGGTGATCTATTTCTAAAACCTTTTGGATAACAACATGGGTTTAATGGACAGAGGAATGAACTACATCATGATTTGGTTTTCCGTATAGCAACATTATGGCTAAATGTTGGTGTTTTCATGCATGGCATTTGATAACAACGAAACAAATATTGAATACCACCAACCCTCTTGATTTCCTGCATAACATATAAAATGTTTTCTTTAAGATCTTGAATGTCAGTGCACCTCATGGCTTTGTCCATTGCCGGGCATTGTTGTCCTCTTTTCTTTCATACACATTTTTCTCTGGACCATAATCCTCACAGGACCCAGCCATAGTGGTATATTACATACTGAATGAGACAATGTAACAAACTCACACAGTTCAAAGAGGACATGCATATGTCAGTCAGTCTCTGATGTGCATATTTTGTACGACCATATGCAACACAGAGGATTCGGTCAGAGCTGTTCTCTAGAGCAATCTATATTTGATGAGAGCAGATAAATGGATGTATGAGCTCACCCCTGCAGCCTGCCAAATAACAGTTACAGAGCGCTTTATTCACAGTTATATAGATTTCAGGGAGGAAGTGAGGAATCTCATTCCAAGAAAAGGCCAAATGAAAACGTTTCCCCATTCATATCTGGCCTTATTCAAGATATGACCTGTCTGCATTTTACAGAATCCTTTGTGTTATTCCATGCTTCTCACTGTAAGATTCATCCCCTTACTTTCTTTATCTAATGATAATGATTACAAAAAATGCAATTATCAATAGGCTATATTATGTGTAGGCCTAGTGCATACTAAAGTTATATTAGATGATGTATGTAACACACTTATTAAGAAGTGTAATTCTGAAAAGCCCTACAAATCGTTCTCCACATTATGCTTCAATGTTGCTGTGATGCAGTACAGTGTAGGAGTTGCAGTTAACCTGGTTGAACTGGCAGATACTGATGCACACAAGGGCTATACTGCATGGTGTGTTGAATAACAATTTAGTTCAGATGTAAATTTGAAGTTATAACTTTAAGTTCAACATGTATACGCTGAGGTGTTAGCCCATACATGAAATGTTCTTCATAACTAGACAAAATACATATCAGTTCAATCACCTCTGAGCTTCTCAACTAACAAATAGAAATGTTACGCTTGCTTGAAATGGTCTTTGCCTTTTGGCAAGTTTATTGGAATGTATGGTGGTTTCATTAATTAGTTTGTCATCTGTAGGTGGTATTTTTTGTTTAGTTGGATTCATGGATATACCCAAAAAGTGATCCAGTTCTCTAAATCTGTAATAATTTGTTGAAGTACTCAATTCAGCCCAGCATGCTGTGGAAGGCATTTTGAAACAATATTGAGTTTGAGTAAGGAAAAATTAAAAGTGAAGAGGAAAGTGTGTTTTATTGTTCAGCTTTATAACAAAGACAATTAAAGTATCAAACCCCATTAAACTCTGCTGCAAACTGCCGGAGGTTACAGTCTGCCGGACAACTTCATCTACAAATAGTATGTCTTCTGTACTGGTTTCCCCTCAATTAATAATGCACCCTTAATTTATAACCACATACTGCAGCTTAATTGGCTTCTTCATCTCCAGAATTGAACCCTTGGAGCTGTCTCAAAAACAGTACTAATGTCATGCTTATATTAAAGTTATACAGATATTTGAGCCAGCACTAATAAAAACAGAGACCAACTTATATTTGGTTCACTTCTTTTTCCTTCTCTTACATCAGCCTTTTGCCATTATAAAAACCACTGGAGCTGCATTTGTCAAGCAAGCTTTAGAACTTTGGATCTCGCTTGCTTGCTCTTTATTGCATGAATGCTCTAAAACCAAAATCAGTAATCCCCTCACACTGCCTTTTGCCCCTTTCTGCGCTTCTATTATATGCTCTATGGTAGGCGCGTTTCCTGCCTGCCATAGAGCTGGGGCTGACCTCCTAACAAAGAACAGGTTCAATCTGCCTCCCCTCCCCCAACTCAGGAAGCTGATGAGGGTCACATGACCTTTCTAGACAGCACTGAGGAGCAATGGTAATGTGTACGGGTGGGGGAAGGGTGCTGCAAGTCACACGACTCTTTTTGTGTCGTTATTAGGCTGAGGAAATGCGTGGAAAGCTCAGTTTGTAGCAGGGGAATATGCAGTTGGGTATCTATTCCTCTTTGTGCTCTGGTGTCCATTGACATATTGGATTTAGCACCCTAAGCTCGGCTGAATGGGAGCACGGGGGCCTGGCTGTCAAAGCCAGTCTGGAGGAAAAGGATTCTGTGTGTGTGTGTGTGTGTGTGTGTGTGTGTGTGTGTGTGTGTGTGTGTGTGTGTGTGTGTGTGTGTGTGTGTGTGTGTGTGTGGTTCAATGGAGGGAAAAAGAGAGCATTGTGTACTGTACAACACCACCCCCAGTGTCTTCCTCCCCTCCCCCACTGCAACCATCCACACAGCCTGATATGCAGGAGGCTTCCTGTATTAGCCTACACTGTTATGTCATCGTCTACAGACCTATTTTGCAGACAAAGCATAGCAAAAGGAAAGAGAAAGACATCTGTATTTACAGGTGTAATTGCTTTAGTTTCACATGAGCATAGACAGTTGAGCTTTCATTTTCTATGCAGGCGATGACAAATGCCACAAACATGCTGTTTATATATAACATTATTTAAGATGTTTTTTTCAAAGAAAATCTAGGTGTTTAAACAGACGTGTCACTTTAGTAAGCCACATTCCTCCCCCCGTCATAATCAAATTCCTTTGACAGAACAGGGGGAGGGAGAAAAGGCGGGAAAAGCAGACAGATGTCATAGATTCAAGGGTTGAGGACAAAGGTCAAGGGTTGGTGACCTGGGCATCCAACAGACTCGCCTTCTCTTTCCTCCCCCTCCGGCACTAAGAAAGTCATTGACTTTACAAAGCTTTTTTTCTTACAGTTACATTGAAATCTTTAAGTGACACAGTTTCAAAATGTTCACTCAAGATGTAGATTTTCTTATAAGCTACCGGTTTATCAGAGTAATATCCCACATAAACACTTTACATGAAAATCCATATGGATGAACATTTCTATAATACATCTACAGAATGGTACAGCCATAGTAAGCCTACATAATTTTTTAGGAAATGTTCTTCTTAATATCTTTGTTGAAAGTTAGGTGCAAAGATTGACAGCATTCTTCCATACCAGGTTTATCAATTCTTTCATCTTATTCAGCAATAAAGCCTATTTTTATCGAACTGTCAAACCAATCCTTATAAAGTTTTTATATGTATTCATGTGATAGTCAGAAGAGCCCGACCAATCATTTGTGTCAGTTAAATAATTGAGTATAAATTGCAGACATAGCAGTTAGGCCTTTACAGTATGTAATTGTGTCTTAACTAGTGTGTTTAAAACAATAATGGTTAATATTGATTGAGAAGTTTAATGGAGATCTATGCAGCACAAATGCCACAGATGGGTTCCCATGGAGACCATTGTATCAATCTTGTGATATTCCTGCTATTTATCACAATGTATTAATTTTGTGATTTAATTACGTGGCATATGGGGGAGTTGTGCAATAAATTGTTCATACCCAAAATAATTTCAGCTAACATAATATCCTCTCCCTGTTTTAGTGATAAAAAAACACCATTCACTTTTTGTTTGCTTTTTCTATTGAACCAAAATAACCCAGAACAACAGACATATTTTCATGCCTTACGCAAATAAATGTTATCCCTTAACATTACATTACAACTTTTTCCTTTGAGTTATTTTTCTTATTTCTTGGAAGTTAATGTTGAGTTACCTCATAATAGATCTATAGAAACCGGATTGGTGATCTCTTGTGGAAAATAAAGGGCGGGGTTATTGTTCAGTTTACAACCCGAGGGTGTTATAAAACATTCCTGCTGTATGATTTCTAGCCAGGAGTGTCTCACAGGAGCAGTGATCTCCCAGCGACACTGTACTGTTAGCTTAGAGGCGGCATGGGCGATGGGCATGTCTGCGGTGCTGTGGTTCACTGATTTCAGCCTTATGCTTTGTCATAGCAACATAATGCTGTGTAATGGGCCTCTGCACAGCTAGACACCCATTACTACATTGTGACTTGTCACTATACATAATCACCCCCCTGACCTCCAGGTTCAACAGATGACATTTCAATAAGCCTGTCATGGTTGTCGTGGTTCCCTCCAAATATGAGTGAGGATGAAAACGAGATGCATGGAGCTTTACATGTGGCTGAGAATGATAGGCTTGTATAACAGACAGGAAGGAACAAACTGTGTTATCACACATCCTGATAAAGCCATTCATGATGCCATCTAATCTGTAAAATAAAAAAGGATCCAGAGAGCATATCCATCTGGTAACATTTCCCTACCAAATGAGTATATCAAACATGAATAAAGTAAGAGTTGTGTGAATGTTGTGCTAATCAGTCTGAAAGTGTGTTTGAAAGCATGTGTTTGTGTGACAGACACAGAGAAAGAGAGATTACATTGAGTTTCAAAATGTGTTCTAGTTTTCATAATTTCTGATAATTGTTTGCCTCAGACGAGAGAGCAAAATTCCCCTGATAAATTCCCCATTGTTGGGTATTAATGCTGGATCATCTCATGGAAAAATATTGTGAGAAAGAGAGAGGGAGAGGTGTCAAAGCACATGTCTGGACCTGAAATTTGTCTGTGGACACATTGCCATCTAGTGGTACAAAATGGTACACTCCCTTTTAAAAAGCATTGAGGTCATCCACATTTGTATAACATGTTTTTTGCCCTTATGCTGAGAACATGATTTGAATCAGTGCCCCATGACTCCCTACTCGTGTCTCCTCTTTGTCCATTCATAGAAAATAAACACCAGCACACTTCGTAAAAGGCGCAGTTATGATCACCCAGCCTGCTAACAACCACCAAGGGACACCCTGCTGTCAGTCAACCATCACTGTCTAAACTGAAACCAAAATGTAACTGAGTGGGTGGTTTATATGTGAATAACAGCTTGTACTGGACTATCATCCTCAACCATTGCACAACACAGCATTGTTTTGGGTCGTGGTAAAAGAAGGAACATATTTCATGCAGGCATCTATTTAGAAGTCCTCCACGCGAAGTAGGTTTTTCCAACCTCATATACAAGATAAATATTTTCACAGGGATAGTTAAAAATTCCCATGAACACACTAGGAGTGATTACACTTGAAAATATGAATAGACAAAAGAGTGGCTGTATAGTAGAAGTGCTTTTTATCAGTGAGACAGCCTATTTAGAGATATTTTCCAAAAGCTATGTTTTATTAGTTTCAAGAAACAAGCATCCACTCAGGGTTCACCTGAAAGGATAGCTGTGCACAGAGTCACAGGATTAAAGGCGTTACTCAAGATAATAAAAGCAACATCAATTAATTGACCAATGAAAAATGTAGATTCTTACCCAAATTATGAAGCACACACTGTAAATCAATATCCACCCCCTCTCCTCTGCAAGATATGCTTACAACTAATGTACCTGCTTATCAATACTACATAAATGTCTGATGGTGAAATGGAATAATACATTAAAATGACCAATATTTGAGATAGACTGCTAGTGAAACTGTGTCTCGCTGTAACACGTTTAATGACTCGATAAATGGAACAAAAGAGAATCAATAATCAAAATGCATTTCGAAATATATTTGTATTGTGTGTGCCTGTCTGTTGGCTACTTCACGAACAGCAATTACGTAACTTGGCATGTGATAAAAGGTGTTTCAATTAACTGAGTATTGACTTGAGGTTGGCAGACTTCAGTGTTTCCTCCCCTTCCAGGTGGATGATACTGAAGATAGCTTTTGACATGATGTCATTGTTGACATCATGTTTAGCAACATCATTGTTGCTCTTAGAGATAGACCTCATGTTTTTTATTTAGCGTTGGCTGCTGGTTTGCCTTAAGCCATTTTCCTTGTATTATCACTCTGGAAATTTAATTAAATCATAGCCCGTACAGATTCAGCAATGATAATGTCAAGTGTGGTGGAATTATAGACTCACAGCTTCGGTTGTCAAGGGACTTTAATCTTTCTGTTTCATGGGGTAAACCTGTTTTTTAGCAGGTGAGGTAATGCAAACATAAAAAACATATGCAAATATTATTAGAAGTAGAAGACAGATATGTTTTAGAATTATTAATTCACTTCCGGGTCATAAAACTTCAGTTATCCATGTTGAAATATTACCTTCATCTGCACTAATCTCCTTCTCTTTTATTAGCCGGTGTTCACCACAGAAGCAGGTCGTCTCTTCTGATCCGGGTGGCCTCTCTTCAAAGATGGGAACTCCGAGCCCACCTGCACCTTCAAGGATCAAAGATACTCAAGTGTTTGATCACCATACCCCATCTTTCTCAGGAGTATGCAGGCTGAAAAAAGATACTGGTGTGTAATCTTTTGAGATTCCTTTCTTCAGATCATGTCGTAGAAACCTATACATTTCTCCAGGTCTGTAGCTTGTCCCTCGCCACACCAGCATATCCATCGTTAAAAATACAAACTAAAGTGAGGGGAAATATGCTGCAGTGTATCAAAGGGAGATATTGAGCAAAGAGAAACAAAACAAAACATCACCTCTTGGTTTGGACTGCACCTGGGGACATCGATCGGCTGTTTCTTTTATGATTTGAATAGTATTTTGTGAAAAGCGGCAAATTTGGCTTGTACATTGGGGGGTGGGGATATGACTATAAAGATAGTGCTGAGTGTGAGATGAATAGATGACTGGTAATCATATTTTGAAGAAGTGTTAAGCCACTGGTTTGCGTTCGGATATAAGTTTGAGCAATGTCTTCTAAACAAATCACATGAAATCATAAAAGAGTGGGTGCAGCATTCCGAAAAATAATATCTGCATTAAAATGTATGCTTTGTTCTGAACACGTTGTATTGGATAACAAACCCATTTCTGTACACACAGGTCTATTTACTTTGGTAAATCCATGTTGTCTCATGTGACTCATTGTAAATATAGGTGTGAAATATTGTAGTGACGTGAGTAAGAGATGAAATCCAGTCAGAAAAACATCCCTCTCTAGAAAGCTTTATAGTCTTGGGTTCACAGCTTTTCCCAGTCAATGAAAGCATGGCGTCGGAGGGGTACGTGTCCCACAGGCTGCAGGAGACATCAGGACCGCACACAGACAGTGTGTTTCCTTCACTGCACACTATAAAAAACCCCACCACACATGGCTGTAATAAGCCAACAAATTAAGCCATTATGCTGTTTTTAAGGTACACAGACATCCGTGTTTAAATATTTTAAGAGTAGCAAGGGATCTCTCCCTCCAAGTTACATTGTGTTTCTGAGACCACCAGGGAAATGATTGGACATCTATCTTATCATGTGAAAGCTGGGAGGTGATCTGTATGATAAATAGCCCTACTTTAGCAAAACTATGAGCAGTGCTCTCATTACAGCGGCCTGTTTACTGTCACTGAGGAGGGTGTTGAGTACTCACGAATGACATGTGTCTGATGTTTTTATTTTTTTTATTTCACAATCTCCATTAAAGAGCCAGTGTCTGCTGTTCAGGATGTGCTAATATGGGCATTTTACAGTTTCAGTACAGAGGCATGGGTCGAACTATTTGGCTCAATGCATAATTGCCCAACGGCAAGATGGCTACTTAAGCCAAATCTAATGATGGCGTGTAAGTGTGTGTTCACTCCCACTCTGCACAGAGTTTAAGAGCAACTCCTATAAAAGTTCATTATGTTGCTGCTGTAATGGGGTTCAGGGAAGTACTCCATGAGCTGACAAAAGCAGGGGTGTCTTGTAAACCCTCGAGGGAACTTTCTAATTAAATACTCACTCTTTAACACCAATAAATAGCAAAGGATTTCAAGCTTTTCCTACATGTCATATTTTCTCCATACCTCAGGCCAGAAGTTAGTAGTCCAGCTTGAGGAATTTAGTCAGGATGATTTTAATAGTTTTCCGAGTAGATTTGTTTTTCCAAGCTACTGTTAAACTGGGAAGTGAGAGCTAAAGGGAAAGGACTTCCCTGCGATGTTGGCAAGCTTCAGTAATGCCATATGTGAGGGTTTGATACAGGAAACCTGGCTTCTCCACATTTCTGATGAGTTGTGTCATCGGTAGATGGCAGTAGGGAAAACCCTCCTGCTTAGCAGACAGGTGTGTATCTAGCTTTGCATTGTGCATCATGTGTGAATAAGTAGATGGAGCATAATTATTACCGTCACAAACCTTTAACTGCCAAAAAATGAATTTATTTATGAAATGAGAGAAGGATCAATGGAAATAAACAAAATTAATAAACAAATATTTTTAGCAATTTTTTTCTTTTTTTAATGTTCCTTTTTTAATTTTCCATAGTTATAATATCACATATTATTACTGAGGTCATTATTTACCTTTTAGTACATTTGGGAAGTCAACATTTGTATTACAAGAAAAGGGCACTTTACCAAGGTAACTCAATAAGTTAAGTTCTGGAGACACTTTCCAAAGTTTGAATAAAATAACCCCGATCAGGTGAGATTTAAATTGTAAATCAGAAAGTCTGCATTACAAACTTGAGACTTCTACTACTTCTATTTCTACTTCTACTTCTACTTGAGTAGGCTACTGATGAGACACATTAAGATTCTAATTCCCCCATCTAAATTGATCTACAGTAAAACATTGCAGCAGTAGGCTACATAACAGAATGAGATTTCCCAACTATTAGATGGATAGATACATTGGGTTTGAACAACACAATAAACAATACACAATAAGCAGGTGTAAGTGACACTGGAAAAAAACACCAGTCAAAAGTCCACCATTAAAAAAACTGCATATTTGTAATGCAAATTGATTGTGAACTTAAAAAAAAAAAAGTTATGGGTTGATTTTGTTCAGATAAGATTTAAACATTAATTATTAAATAATTAACAAAATGATAACTTATTTGTATGTATACTGCTGTTAAGACCATTACCTATTACAAGTCATGATTTTAGATCTTGATTTCCATTATTTCTGCTTGCTGCCCCTCTCTGATCACCCTGGCCATGCAGTGAACACAAACGGTGCTCAGTGTGCAGGACTCTGCAGCAGCTACCTGCTTTAACGCTCCTCGTGTCTGTCAGTCACCGCAGCATCATCCAATCACAGGGCGCGTGAGCCCTTGACTCCTCCCCAGTGTATAATTGAAGTTTCTTTAGTTTCTCCGGCGGAGCCTGCACGCAGTATTGTCCGATCCGTGGAGGGATTAAATACACATCTGCGGGACCATGTTTTCTAGGAGCCTGAACGTGTGTCTGACCCTATGTTTGTGGATTACAGCGTTAATGAGCCCGGGAAGTGTGTCTGCGAGGAAGCAGGACGACTCTTTCTTCACTGGCAGTATTTACCGAGCAAGATGCGCCTCGAGATGCCTCAGTCTGCACATCACTCGCATCTCCGCTTTTTTCAAGCACTCCCAGGTACGAGCATGTGGTCACAGACCCTAAACTTCTGGCGTTGGAAATGATGAATACACGCGCTGTTGTAGCAATTATTAAATGAATGAGAATGTGCTAGATTAATCCTTCCCACACAAGTCAAACCTGTTTCTCTTGAGCATATTTTAAGCAGACAGGAGCAGGTCACTAATGGTGCTGAATTGCTTTCTCACTTTTTCTCCCACTGACAAGGAAATTAAACCTTTTCTAACGACAAGTGTCAGCAACCTAAAAACACCAGCACATTTACGCATTTGCATGAAGCTTTGAGTTGCTTGTAAAGTTGCCACATGCAGTGAATATTTGGCCGTGTAGAGTGGGACGCTTTGAAATATATCTCATTAGCCCCACACATTGCGGTATTTCTGGGACTGAAGGGTGATGGAAGCCTATCAGTGGAGCCAGTTTCCATTCATTAGTTGCTAATTTTTGGAAAATGAGACACCCTTTTCTGCCAGTGCAAATGGGACTTAACTCCTCTGACTCTACAGTGTTACTTACTTGGTTGCCCATCTATTTATATGGCATCTCATATGAGGAAAACACTGCCTTTTTAATTCAAGTTCAGAGTGAGCATTTTACACGAGTGTCCCAAGAAGCATGTTGTGGTGCAGAAGAAGCTCATCCAAATTAGCTGTATTCTTTGTATGATTTAGTATGGTGTCAGAAGTTGTTTTTCACCCTCCACTGGACACACTGTTCTCTCCCTGGACTTCCAAGAGAAAAGGACTGGTCACTGATCCTTCTCCCCTTTGCTCCTTTTCACCAGCTATCTATCTGGTGACCGCCTTTATACTCTCTTCATTTGCATTTGTAAGGCTTGTATTTCTCAAGGTGCATTAATGAAACAGTAATTGTCAGGAAACACTGTGGAGCAATTTGTCATTAGGTCTAATGAATCAACAGAGTGCATTGCTTGTTTCTTTGTCACCAATTAACTTAACTTTGAAAGCAATTATTGATCTGGTGTGGGAGTTCTCAAAGCATGTCTGTGAGACCGAGAGACCTACTGCAGTTAATTCTGGCAATTTTAGTAAGGGGGCAATGGGCCATATACACCGGGGGGTGAGGGATGAATACACTTTACTGCAATTAACATCCTGGTAGGACATAAAACAACAGTGCTGTGCATCCAAAGGACACAGATTGAAAACAGTGTTTCTTAATTCACTTGGCAAGTGTGGAGGGATTTGTTTTGAAAATAATCCAAGGGTATATTGCTGCTCTGGGTTGCAAAGTTTGGGAATTGAATTAGTCACCAGCTGACAGAGAAGTCAAATAACTGGTGGAAGTCTCGCCTCTAATGAACAGCTAATAGTCTATATAATTGACTGCAGAGCCTCTGAGTCTGAGGCAGCCGTTTTTCAGTGAGGAGAAAATGAGAGGGAGGTATTTCTCTAAAGAGAGGAAGATTTTTGTGGTTAGTGATAAGCAAGGTTGCTTGAGCAAGCTTTTAGGTCTAAGAATAGAAGGCAATTGTTGATAATCTGCAAGGACTGTCTTATATGCACTGTGTTCTCAACAGTCCTTTCATGTGAAAATGGGGGGGTCTGGTCAGCTGCAAAAACATATGGCTCTCCTCCCCCCTGCCCTCTACCCCCTGGCCCTGCCAATAAATGCCAGCATCACACCTCGGCATGCAGAGGATACATGGAGTTACTGATGCCGCTCCTCCGAGGTCACCTTCCTGCTAAATGCTTGCGCCCAATTGTGCTAAATGTGATAAGCTCTAATGTACCGTTGCCACAACACTGGAGCATGCTCAGTCAGCACAACCTACAGGTGGATCTTTTTCCTCGGCCAGATCTTATTACAGCACCGGGCCGACAGCTCCACTCCAGTGATTGATACGACAGACCTCTTAATTCAACTCGGACATCCTTAAGGGGTCATTTAATACTGGATAGGAAAACCAAGACAAGCAACACTTTCCATTTTAATGGAAATGAAATGCCTGGGCTGTATGTCAAAGCTGTGACTTTCGCCTACCGTTCCTTCACATTTTACTGTATCAACTCAATATGTAGTAATCTATACGGACCACTACTTATTTTGGTCAGGGTACAAGAGACAAATTGCACTCTTAACACATTTTGCGGCTGGAATTTAAAACTCTGTTTTTCATTTCAGCTTTAATATGATCATTCTGTGAATACTGGAACGATACTTGGAGAATTTAGCACTTGCAGATGTTACGAACACCCATGTGTCTTTCCTTTTTATGTGGCTGAATCGGATGGCAAATCAGAGACTTTGTTTTAATCGTTGCAATTATGAATTAGTGTGAAATGGAAACAAGCATGGTGTTGCAGAGTTAGGAAACCCACTGGTCGTCCATTGGTTGACAGATTTATAGCAACTTTAGATTTATTGATGTATGTAATAGTGTTTCCAAATGTAGATTTATTGACATTTTACTCCACATTTGGAGAACTTGTCACCCCAGTACAATAGACAGAGGGGAACACCCAACCATAAATATTAGCCTCGGACACTTTAAAACATTAAGAGCGAGCGGGGAGCCCTGTGCAATAATGTATTCTGAAAGCATCAACCTTGTAGTGGATTATTTATGTGGGGACCTGTGAAGCCAAAAACAAGGTGTGTCCAGGTCTTGTTATTACATTCAAAGCAATAAAAACGTTTTAAATTCAGTCATTCATTTATAATGTGCTGCACAGTAAGGTATTATCATATAACTTAAAGGCTGTGTGTTTAACAGTAAGCAAATGGAAGAAACAACACAAGTAAAGTAGTTTTTCCGTGTCCCCTTATTTTGGCCTTTGATATTAAATAACCTGCGGTGGAATCAAACCTCAGCCAGTGCTTGTCTCATGTGTGGAGTTTTTCATTAGCGAAGACAGCGGATGAATAGAGGTCTATGTTGCTTGGCCTCACCTCTCTGTAAACGCTTTAAAACTCTGACAGTCCTGTCTGTAAATCTCAGCCTCTACCTCTGCTACACCCTGAGCTACCTCATTTGACAAATAGCCTTCATTCCTAAGTAGGGACAACTTTACACCAGTGTTGCTTCAGATTTCTGAAACTCCCTTTAATGTTAACATTGGATGTGCGCTGGACACATTAGCTCACTTTCAGAGATCCTGACAAATAATTCAGTTTAAGTGAATAATTGATGAGCCGAAAGACCGCAGCCCTCACACCCACTCAAGTCTGAGCCTAAATCTTGAAGCGCTTTATTTTAGTGCTGCATATGTGCCCTTAAGGATCAGTTATTTTGGTGTTGCCTGAGGACCCCTGTGCTGTCAAAGGACACAGAGACACCAGGCTGTCCTTTGAAGTACTGTCTCCTGTTGACTTAGCAAGGAGTGTACAAGGTCTCAAAGACCCACAGTATGTTCTAGTGTCAGACATAAAGGCAAGACTACATAGAATTCAAACACAAATCGTCAGTGTAATCGGAGATCCTTTTAATTCAAATCAGAGGCTCATAGGAAACAAAATATTTCCATTTTCAAAAGGTGGAATGCTATCCTCAAAGATAAAAGGGGTTTTTGTCCATGTTCCCCCTCAGTTGTCTAGACAATACAACACGCCCCTGGCCACCTGCCCTGTCTTCTCAGTTGACAACTGCCATAATGTATCTCTGTGATAAATCCCCTGTTTACATGACTGCACCGGTGTCACTAACAAAGCGAGGAGTTCGCCTCTGCCACACTCGTATACCCCTGTCTGGTCTCCTCTCCTCGACCCCATCACACAGGAGGATATCTGGAAAGCATTCATTTATTGGAGTCCTTGACAGTCCTCAGCACTGTATAATGTTCAAACTGCAGAGGAATGTCATGGTGAGTCAGAGGGATGAAGTTCTGACCTATAATTATTCCCCCGTTGGTCCCTGACATGGTGGGGTCAGGCCTGGACAGCTGGGGCAACATCCTGCTGAGCTTCTCTGCTATAGGGATGCTGTCACAGAGCAAAATTAGCCCCTCTGTGGACCGGGCCCTGTCGCCGCTGATAGATGGGCAAAGAAAGGTGTCAAAAACCGGATTGGTGATTTAGAACATGGTCTGGAGTTGTGACAATCTGAATAGATTATCCAGAGGAACTGGCTGCCAGTGTAAATGTCAAGGTCTTATTTACGGCGTGTCCCCGACAGGGCGGTTTGGCCATGTTTGATTGATAATTTATATAAATTAGAAAAGTCCACAAGGATTTTAATCATGTATTTTCATTTTTTCATTATTTGTGTGTTCTATTAATCAGAAAAAGGAAGGAAAAATGGCTGAGCACTCCTCAGCCAAGTTGACGCTCATTACTGCTTCATTTTGTATCAAAATTAAAACACAATTATTGGTCTCCTTGGCGCTCAGATTCATCCATTTTTCATTGCTATCTGCAGTTTTTTTTGTTGAAGATTTTCTCCCAAGACATGACCAAACAATCACAGATGCCTTTGAAGCCATTTGACCATTATCCTTGACACTAAAAGCAGAGCACTTACTGGTACTGGATGTCAAATTAAACCCTTTAATGATAAGTTCTCTCCTAAGGTCTCATGGGAAATTTCTTTTGGATTACATTGTGGGAAAAAGGCTTTGAACTTGACATTGAACTTAAACAGACTTTTTGCCTGCAGACCCTGAAAGTTTGGCTGTATCGGCCTGCCGCATTGCTTTCACACAGACGCGCAGGGAACAGCCAAAAGTGAAGCTCAGATTTAGGTCATCGACTACAATGGATTTAATTAAAGAAACTGCATTTGATTTTTTATAATTTATTCCCAGGTGTAGAAAACATATGATCTTAAATCTTATTTCAGTGTTTTTATAAAGTTGTTCCAAGTGTCACATATTTCTGATACACGTCACGTTCAAACACTTTGTCTCTTTCATGTTGACTAACTGGTCATTTATTCTGAAGCACTAGCCTTGCACTTGCCATCAAAGCTCAATTATGTTTGCAGAGGATGACAGCATAATTCCTCCCCCTAATGGCATTCAGGAAATGACCACTTGCACAAGCCATTTACCCCCACTGGTCCTTCGCTTGACAACTCCCCATATTTACACGTGGAGGATTTATAAATACGCTGCACTATTAGGACCAAATGTTTGCCTTGCTGAAGCGCAGAAGTTGGCACTTCCACTGCAATTAGAGGAAATTGGCAGTATCTGCAGTCTGCACAGGAGTGCTGACATCAGTTCTCGCCTCAGTGACCTTGGTTACGTATGTTGAGAGATCAAACAGAGTGTCAGAATATCTGAGGTCACCATGCTCTGCTGAAACTGGCCAGAGGTTTGCCCTGGCCCTGGTGACTGACCCCACTTCCCTGCTTGTGTTACAGGCACTCTGTATGCAAAGCTGAGTCCTTGAAATGTGTCTAGCTTTAATGTGTTACTCAAAAAGGCCTTGACTTAAGGAAAGCGGTTTGAAGATATACTGCGATAGGAGAGTTACATTTGATGATTTGATCATTGTGGGTGTATTCCTCTGATGACTGATGACATTTTCTTTCTCTTTCACAGAATAACGGGTCCTTGGTTTGGTGCCAGAATCACAAGCAGTGCTCCAAGGTACTGTGGTTTCCCTTCTTTCATGAATGAAACACATGCCAAGTACATGGCTATTTATCCGAGGATAATGCCACATAAAGTGTGCGAGTCACGACAGGACTAGTTTTGTCATGCCTGCAGGAATCAATCCGAGAGCTGTTGACATAGACTACGATGAGAAAAAGGATTTTCTTTTCATCTAGTCCTTAATTCTGCTTTCACTGAAACTCATTTGCTATCGTAAACGGGAGACAATTAAATACAATTAAATAAGATTTGGTAAGCTTAAATGGGTGTTGATTTATGAAAGCAAACCGTGATTGTTATTCCTTCTCGTCTCATTTGGAATTTCAGAAGGATGCTTTACACCGCACCTCCCGCAGGGCTTGTTTGTGTTTCATGCCCTGTCCCAAAGAAGGTTGATACAAAGCTGGTGTTGACAGCTCTTCTGAAAAGATGGCGCTGACACATTCTATCAGACTCTCCCTGCGCTGTTGACAAGGCCCTCAGAGATGTGCCGTATAGACTGTAGTCAGAGAACACTATGGAGCTGAAATAAGGAGGATGATATGCTACCAAAGGAGAAATGTGAACAATGCTCTGTGTAGCTGTCAGAGGCTCTCATCTCCTCACACACAGACCGTGAAACCAGGATTCATTGCGGTTTGCCCGTGAGGACTTAAAGTGAGATAGACAACACGTATACATAGCTTTGATAGGATACAGGAAGCATGTTATTGTGGGGGTGATGATATTTTAGATGTACTGCTTGTATGAATGTATAGTTTTCTCTCAAAAGTCCACCAAACGTGTACTAATAAAGGAATGCATGTTAACAATTTGGGGCCAATCACATTAATTGGAAATTCAGGAAAAAGCTGACTTTTTTCTCATGCTTATTTAACACAGTCTTGCATTTGGTGTACATATAAATCACAATCAGTGTCTAGTATCAGTTGCCTCCCAAAATGACCCTTTGTGTTTGATTTTTAAATTCCTCTTTTGAATTTCAAATAGTTTCCTTGGCAATTTGCATTTGCCTAGGATACAGCAGTGCTATTGTTCCTTGTGCTTCCTACTACATCAGCAAGTGTATAGTGACTTCTCTTAACCAACTTCTCTTACAAACATTATCATATCACTCACCGTGTCCTAATCTGCGTGTAAATTGTAAGCTGTTGTTATATTGTGTTTCTTTTAATGATTAAGTTTGACTATTGGGCTCAATGAGGGGATTTAAGCAACTTAAGTAAGGCAAAGCACAATCAACTAGATAACGAGTGATAATAATTCTGTGACAATTCAAAAATGAATGTAAAGGCATTTGAAAAGTCAAGCCTCTTTTGTTTTCACTAATACTGTGAAACTTGTTTCTTTCCTTTCCACTGTGATGGCCAACATTGGCTCTTGGCTCTAGTCATTCCCCAGTCGTTCGGGGTTTTATGTTTGAAGAAGGCTTTTGCTGGCTGTGAGTCCAAACACAGCATACTGTTTTCATAATCAACCAGCTTACATTGCTCAGACTCTGCAAATGTCCCAAAAACTCTTTAATGGACTTCTTGTTCTGCTTGCTCGAACAAGCATGTCAGTTAGCACTCATTCATCCTACTGGTAGGCCGTAAATAAATGAGGCTCGATTGGATGTAAGCACTAAAAAATAATGACATGCTTGTGTTACTGCTATATAAATGTGGTGCTCGGCCACTCTTGAGATCGTTTCAAGGGCTCTCTGAATTTAATTAGTTTAATTGTATCCTAGCTTTAAGTTCAGCCATTCAACATGCAGGCCACGGCATGGTGCTGAAGTTTAATTTGCGGCCAGAAGTCAATATTGTGGAAGCAAACACCACCACACTTCACATCCACATCAATGACTCGAGTGCACATTCAGGGTCTGTGTGTAGTGTGTCAGAACACTGAGCCATTGTTGCCACTTTAACAATTGTAGCAAATGGGCCCATGCTGTACAGTGGTTCCCTGTGAATAGCTCTACAGCCGCTGATTAGCCTCTTCACTTCATGAACAGCACACAGTCAAACAGAGAGACAAAGGCTGTGGCTCCCGGGGTGTGCGTTAGGGCAGAAGGCCTGTCCACCCAGAGCTCTGTTAAAGACCCTCACAGTGCTCCCCGCCTGTGAGGAAAATGCGGGGAAGGACTGCCTAATAATTCAGACAAAGATGCGGTGACCTCGTCCATCTGTCTGCGTTTTAGGAAATCAAAGCCCCCCGCTTCCATTTGTGTAGACAAAGTCATCCCGGTCATCTCCTATGCAGTGTCCAGAGCCGGCCCCGCTCTCAGTGTCCCCATTGTCATGGTAATTAACCTGCATGCCCTCTCTCCAGAGCAAAGCAAAGTGGCATTTGGAGAGCCGGGGAGTCATTATCATGCCATAACAGTGGAGAACAGACAGAAGGCATTTTCTGTGGGCTATTGTCATTTTGTCTGCCTACTGTTAGAGCTTCCCTACTAGAGAAGTTTTGACGTGTTCCCTGAAAGTTTTCAAAACTCAGTCCAGGGTGTTCTCTTTTTTCTGCTGGTGCAAAGAAAATAGGTTTTGTGCGTGTGTGCATGGGAGAGTGTGTGGATGCGGCCAAGAAGCTTTCCACATTCAGAGCATGTCTGATGTTAGCAGGGTTTTTGCTTTTCCCCCATGGGTGTGATCCAGGCTCCAAATCAAATGCTAGGATTGACTTAAGGCAGCTAAAGGCCAGGCTACAACAAAGCGGTGCGCTTCATTACTCAAACTTCTCTCCGGGAAGGAAGACAGAAAGGACATGTGCATTATGCTCGGATAAGTTGGCTTTTGCTGAGCAATTGGAACGTGGCCACCAGTTATAATTCCTGAGGAAGAAAAGTGTCATATTTTTCTTGTAAACAGACACGAACATCCTGAACAATTTTTTTTAAATCAGTTTTATTTTTCATCCTTTGAGACTGATCTCTCAATGAGTTATATAGAGTGGGGATTGCTGAACAGAAGAGAATTAAAACACTGGACTGTGATAAAACATATTTTAGCACGGAGATGTTTACTTTGCCTTATATTTCTCTAAACCTGCCACATCCCTGCTCTTTATTTAAAAAGACTTTCGACAGGGAAAAGCTTTAGAAAGCATCATTGTCTGTCCTGCACGTCTTCCATAGACGTCTCACATTTCCCAGGTGGCTCTTTTGAGCGCTTTTTCCCAACAATCACACCCTGAGCTGTGCATACCAGAGCAAGAATAAGAAGTGTTTACTCTTTTGGAATACATGCACCCTCGTCTTCACATGTCGGAAGCTTTGGAGCCGTTTGCTTGAATAACAATCACTGGAATGCTACTATGTCTCATTCAAAAGTGTCTTTCTTGTCAAACCCCCCTCTCCCAAACCCCACATTTTCTCACGCCAAAATAAAGTGGTCAAACTTCCCATCAGTTGTTCTTTTTTCAGGGTCAGATGAACATATATAAAGAACTCAGAAGCGCCGCCTCATTCTTAAGTTTATATGAATCTTCATTAAAAACACAAACAACAGTGCATACTTTGGAGAACGGTCACTCTCACTTGAAGCTTTGCAAGTGTGTCAATGCGATTTACTAGTCTTTTGTGTGGTCATCTTTTTTTCGGCGGTAGGTAGTGTGTTTTTGAAAAGATGTAACAAATTAGGTGCTGGTTTGTAGGTTTACAGCTAGGCATGGCTGGAGTTGTTAGGTGCTTAGAAAGACTTCAAAGCACCTTTTGGTCATGCTGAGGCCAGACGTTGGTCTCACCTCCCTGTGTTAGCCACATTACCAGCACCAACACCTAAAAGCAAGCTGGACCAGAAATCAATCTGTCAAAAGGGCAGTGTGTCTGGATGCCTGTCAGAGGAACTGCTAAGCAGAGGGAGGAATTTAAGAAACAGTCTATGCCAGTTTGACTTAATAGATGTTATAATTGCATATATACAGTGTATGTGAAAGATTTCTGCTGTGGGAATCCTGCTGTCGCTGTACTTTCTCTGAGGCCTTTTTTTTTGTTATGTTTTATCTAGTTTGAGGCAGTGTGAGTGTTAGTGTGTGTGGGTGGCGGAGGAGTGTGAAGCAAGGCTGGTCAGTCCCAGCAGGAAGGACCTGATCTGGACATGGTTGTTAAGTTTCATTGGCTAAAGGGGGGGTCGCTTCATTGGCTGCTATCTGTGGAGCTCATTATTCACATGGTGGGTGGCAGAGAATGAACCCCCACAGCAGAAAACCAAAGATGTGGCCACAGGAGAGGAGGCAGAGGAACTGCAGTTTGTATTTCCCCAGCAGTGAAAGCTCACATCTAAAGCCGCTCTCTGCTACACTGCCTATTCAACATCTGAGTGATGAGCACTCCAGGAAATCCTCCATGAAGAATTACACTCGCTGTCTCATACCAACCTGTGTTTATATTGATCCCGCAGAGCCTTTTCAAATAGTAGCCATTTATTTTCTGAGTTAATCAACCTCTCACAGATAGCCTGATTTCACGTGTTCTCCCTGTCAGACGGGATTTCATTCCCTTGAAGGATTAATGTAATCAAAGCGGCTGTGAAATCCTCTCTTAAAAGTAATGACCAGTCACACTGTGACAATCTGCTGTCATCTAAGTGTTTTTTCTCTTACTGAGGATGTATTGGCTAAATATCGCAGATTACAATATAACTTTCATGTTGACTTCGCTGTCATTTAACTCCAAAGGTCACATGTTTAGAGGTGCTACAGCAAGAAATTATCCGCAGCTATATTTATGGTCTCTGTTAATATGTCGTTACAGAACTAATCATGGCAATGGTCACATTGACGGAGAGAAGATTAAAATCTTAAAGCTGATGTACTTAGTGGATGGGGGCTTATCAATTTATTCCAGCTCCAGTCAGATCTGCTGCGTCCTGCAGATAAATCCCATAGATTGTTTGTGACAGTTTCAGGACGATTAAAAACAAGAATGTGTGTCAAGAGATGATGATCGACAGCTCTCTTTACCTTTACCCTGGACACGACTCCTTCCGCAGAGTGATTTTTACTTCTGATTTACTGACAGATCAGCAATGGGAAAAACGCCTTCATTGGTTCTTTTGTTTGTTTTCAATTTATTTCCAAAAGTCTTCCCACCCAGGTTTACCCTCTTTTTGAACAGTCTTTGTTCTTAGCTTTTGAAATGCTCATAAAAGAGAAATCAATCATCCCATCCGAGAAATAGAAAGCCTTATATCACTGTTGTTGGCCGGCACATTGTTTATCGGTCTGCGCTGGTGTGAGGGGCTGTTAGTGGAGGCTGGAGAGGGCAAGTGGGATTAGTTCATTTCAAGTGTTGCAGAGACCCAAATAAACAAGTGGAGATAGTGGTGGAATGTGACTGCAGCAAGAGATTATGGGATGGCTTTACTCCCCTCAAAGGCGTGTTTTGTTTTACATGTTGTTGGCCTATATCGAGAGAAGTCTCAGTTCATTTGAGACGGCTTGAGTGGTCACTGACATCCTTTCATGTTGTTTACTGTCTCCTCAATCTGCGATGACAGAAATGTATTTTTCATCCTCTGCGAGTTCATTATCGTTGCTGTAAATCAACTCTATAGACGGTTAAAATAAATGGCTCTGGCAATGAGGAAGTGTTTTATCATATGATCGCATTTTCAACTCCACTCCTAGCATCTGTCATCATAACATTAGTCAGTGTGGTGGTGTGGGAGCAAATACAGTAAATCGTGTGTTAGGGCAGATCTGACATGGGTTTTCTGAGAACTACGGAAAAGGGTTTGGCTTTCCCATGCCACGTCACCGAGAGGCCTCCTTTATCACCAATCTGACCCCACATGATGGATACTTCCTGTTGAGTCTAATTGTCATGAAATGTAAACTGAGCTCAGAGGTAGGTGATAGCTGAAGCTCTGGTTACAGCCACTGTAAGTTTGACTCCTGCCACTGCGCCACATAACAACATAAGATGGCAAGGGAAGGAGCCCTCATAGAGGAGGGGGGCATCGGTCTGTGTGTGTCTGGGTGAAACTTCAGAGTCATTAAGTATTAAGTGAACTGCTATTGCATTCCACAGCAGACAAAGCACAATTCTGGCTAAGCTGTGAGGGCTTTTTTGCTCATAAATAAGGCAGGCACCTCTGATTGTGGGCTAAATGTATAATTCATGCACTGCCCCTCCTGCTCCTCCTCTTTTCCTTCTCACTTTCTGCCAAGCTATTCCTTTTCAGTTCTTTGTTGTCTGCACCCTCAACTGCATTTAAATTAATAATTAAAGTGATGCTCAGAGAATGTCTGCGACACCACCTACTAGGTTACTCACCGTAGCAGAGCCTAGTTTTGAGAAACAAAACGAAACAGTTGCGATCTGTGTACGTCTGAGCTCATCCCCAGTAGAGCTGGAATACTACAGTGTTGACTTGGTTGTAAATATGAAGGAATTATGAAGCTGGAATCGTTCACAGCATATAACCGTCTCAGGGCTTTAAAACACTTGAAGATTTGGAAAATTTGTCATTAAAGTGTTAAAGTCCGTATCAATATTGGTGTGAATAAACTGGCATAGTTATAATACCTGATTCTTACATTACTTATTAATAAAAACAAATGTAGTCAGTGAGTTGCTGTTACCGGCAACCCTGCATAACTGTATTCAGGTTGGCACAGCGCAAAACTTGACTTAACAAGCAGATTTGCCTAAAGACAAATTAACTAAATAAATATATAAATTCAATTTGTTGTTTCTCCTCACCTTTTTCTTTATTTTAGGTGTTTGGATAGTGCAGGATCTGGCCAGTGCCAGCTTTATCCTGCATCCTTAGACCAGCTATGACAGAAGTGCTAAACAGATACAGAGTTGACATACACCCAATGCACCTAATGCCAGATTTCCATTCAGTTTTGACACTTGGACGCTTAGGGAGACACTGGAGACGGCAACCATTTTGCTCCACACACATAGTAGAATACCTGGCACCCCATACAGGCATCATGCAACTTTGTGGGCTTCTCTAGCTCTGAATACAGCAGAGACATTTGGGTTTCCTGTTAGTTTGCAGATGACTATGTAATTGAAGAATAGAAACCCCACAGCAACCACTGCGGCATAATTTTATCCTTGCACCCTCTGAAATATCCGACCAAAGCTTTTAATGAATATTCAAGACGCACTTTCATTGACACACACTGCTTTTCCTGTTAGTTAAAGTTGCACATGAAACATCGACATTGACTAGGAATCCTTCCAGCAGCCCTATTACATTTAATAAAGGAATACGTGGAATTAAGATAAGGAACCCAGCGGTCATTGGAAAATATTTAATTCATATGTATCAGCAGCCACGTGAGCTTGCTGCATATTGAGTTGCAGTCTCCCATCTCAAGTCAGCGAGGTTAATCTTTTTGATCCACCTGATCCACTCCACTGTCTGCTCAACACATGCTGATTTACAGCAGCCACGAAATTAAATACTCGATATCTCATGGACTTAACACACTATAAGGTCGCGCAAGGTTGAGGAAATGGCGTGTCTAGACCTCATAACAGCTCAGGACGGGGATATCTTCTTCCTGATTTACTCGCCATATTTTTACAGTCCTTTGGAACTTAATGGCACGTAAGAGATGTATTGAAAAGCCTTTCTAGCTTATGATTTCACAGTCAGTCAGATCACAGCTCCAGCACTTGATGAAATATGTTTCAGTCTGCTTAACCTATAATCATAGTCTCCATGGGCATCATCTGAAAAGCAACTACATTTAGAGATTTTAGGCATGCTTCTTCTTTTTTGCCTTTCAAAAAAGACCTCCACTTTTAAATGGAAAGCAAGCTGACTTTGAATTCTAAAAGATAGCTTGAAAAGGGCCTGTGCAGTGTGCCATGAAGGAGAATACAGGAGAAAGCATACAAACTATTGAGATAATGCTCCTCTTTATGGCTTTCCACTTAACGAGGATGTGAAAAGGAACAAATGTCAGACAGACAAAGAGCGAGGAGTCATTTGCATTATAATTCCAATGTCGAACGTCTTAATCCTTCATAAGTTCTAAAAAGCAGGCAAATTGTTTACCTTCTATGTTCCATTTTCTATCTGGTCTCTGAACATCTTTATTTCATTCTGTATTTGATAAATACACAAGTGCAGTATAAAAAGAGACTTTGCCATAAAGGTTGTGTGCTGTTCAAGGCTAACTGTAAAAGCAGCTCTTATTCAGACATGCAGTGCATTCTGCATAGACAGCGTTAGGTAAAGGGCACTTCAAAAGGGCATGAAATTCTCCCAGCCATCCTCAGTAAAAGATTCTTTGAAACCATTTCAAAGGCATGTTGGTATGGTAAACTCAAAACCAGACTCCAAAATGTTTCTACATTATCAGCAGACTGATAGGTTTTTGCTGTTGTCTTGCAACATACATAAACCACATGCGTCAGTGACATCTCCTGTATTGTGAAGTTGGCTATTGGCTTAGAAATCACACAAAAAACGAGGATTGAAAAAAGTTGGAGGCAACTCAAACATGGCCCAATAACCTTTCTGGCAAGTGAAAGTGCATTAGTCATTCGAACGATATATCACATGATAAAAACCTCATTCTCTGATCGTGCTGCAACGTGTGGCTGGTGTTTTCTAATGTATCTACTTCATAAAGAGTTTTGGAAAACATCCATTTTCTGAGCAGGATCTTGCTGGCTTAGTGCAGATTGAAGGCCAAAACAGAGAGAAAAGATTGGTTTTAAAATGTATCTGGATTAGAGCGGACGTGGTCTAAGAGTGAGAGGGAATGAAAGGCAGATAAGAAAAGAGCCGAGAAGAAACTGGGGAATTCATGATAGAGACGGCGGCCAAATAAAAGTGAAATAGAGTTAGAAGTGAGTGAATATGTGGAGTAAGTGCCTGTTTCAATAGAGGGGAGAGCAGTACCCCGGCGATTCACTTCTGGACGGGTCGATAGATATGAGCAGAGGGCTGAGGGCTGCTGGAATAATTGAGTCCGGTCCCTGGGAGTGTGAAAAGCGCCGGGGCAGCAGAAAATAGCCATAACTCAATGAGATTGGAGGTAAGATTTACAATGTGTGTGATCAACAACACAGATTCCTCCATATCTGAGTCTCCCAGAGAAGAAGACAGCTGCTCCGTCCCGAGGGGCTGCAAAGGCACCTTGTAAATATCTGTTGACACCATTCGAGCTTCACACCGACATCCGTTGCTGGAAACATTTAAGTTTAGCTCGCATACACACAGAGATAAGGGAAGTCCATATTTTAGATTCAGGGAGCGCACAGGAACCCACATGTACTGCTGCGTGGTTTAGCGTGTGCTATATCTTATTTACAAAATAAGAACAGTCATAGCTCTCTCACTCATCGCCCTATGAGTGTACAAATATGCTCTGGCGAAATTGCTAAATGTCATCTCCTTCAGTATGAATTATTACCCATATTTGTTTTGTATACACTGTGTATTGTTAAGCCGGGGGCAATCTCGACTGGTAGCAGTTCATGCTTCATTAACTAAAACAAAACACTTGCGTGACATTTTCCATATGCACTTTTTCATAGTTTGTCATTTCAGTCACTCACTTGAGGCTGTAAGCATTTTTATGATGGGTGGAGATAACCATGCTCCAATGACGAAGAAAGGGACTTCTATGCACAAGAACCGACCCCCCCAATCTTTCTCACTTCCCTCTCCTCCCCCATTTCCCCCCCTCTTCACTCCCTACACCTCCCCTCCGCCTCGTCCCAGCCATGACAAAGTGAAGATGGGCTGTGGCATTGGCTGCCATTCAGCCTGACTCTCTCATCGGCCCCACAGAATGCCTTTCAGGGTCCCCCAGAGTAACAACTGCTGCGTTTTATTACAGCGTGAAATGGGGAGTGAAAGAGCGCTATGGATGTTCCTACTTAACCATGCAGAATGTGTCACTGTTGGATGGGAATATAAGAGGACAAAGGGGAAATCAGCCGCTCAAATGCTTTTGTTAGGACTAACAGCGCAAGTCCATAGAAACAAGCCCATGCCCTTGTTTACATCCCAGAGTAAATGTATGTCTTTTTAGGTGAAATTTGTCCAAAAATATGTTAACATCACATTGGATGATTACATGCATTCCTTACGATACTCAAACAGATGGTAGCCGTGTTGCCAGCTGGAGAGATTTGCTTCAGGGAGACCCAGACATTGGCATCCATACCCAGCAGATACACTCTGTCCAGCTCAATTATGTCTCCTACTCCAACTCCATGGAGTGTTTTTCAAGATTAGATCTCAGAAGTCAAACACTAGCATAGCTATCAACGGCGTATCTGTGTAGATGTTTGAAAGGCTCCAAGCTTCTAGACTCAGT
This sequence comes from Notothenia coriiceps, assembly GCF_000735185.1. Classification (NCBI taxonomy): domain Eukaryota; kingdom Metazoa; phylum Chordata; class Actinopteri; order Perciformes; family Nototheniidae; genus Notothenia; species Notothenia coriiceps. Next base: position 60,031 of record NW_011369002.1, on the reverse strand, counting down.
ATTGCTGACTGCTGGACCACAGATATGAGATCTCATTAATAGAAAAGTGTTAGTTTCGTGTGCCATTCATACATTAGTAAAGCTTTAAATTAGGTTTGGAAGTGATAAACCGTATATTGGTTTGTTGAAATTTGTTTCAATTTAGCTGTATTGCTTTTTTCAGCATGTAAAAACAGGAGTGAAGTTTTCGGGGCAATAAGGGTGTGTATTTGTATGTGATCAGGTGAAGGTGGTTCCCCCCATCAATTTTTTTTTAACAAAATCTTTGATGGCTCTCTCCCAAGCATGCTTTTGGCGGCATCAGTTCTATGGTTTTAGATGGAGCACCAAACTGTGTAAATAGGATTCAGGCATTTGATTGATGAGAGCACCTTTGTAATTATATACAGCCGTCCTATTTGCTTTGGCAAGACATCTGTCGTCGGCCCTCCTCTTCCCTCCTTAAATGTCAGGTTGTGGGTGTGGCTGGGTAGGATTGCTGACAGATTGTCAGTTTTCAGCACACCTGCAAGGAGCTCTCAGTGCCTCGACACAAATGCTTATCTTTTTATAAGAGTACCATTTCCAATTCATCCACTCATTCAGCAAAAATAACTGCCATAATAGTATCATTTTCTTTGAATATAACTTCCTCTCAGAAATCAGCATTTGTTGTTACTTACTATTCCCTCAAAGAGTTAAAAGGAAAAAACTGGAACTCTTAGGGTGAGATATAACACTAAACACACAGCCAGCTTTCTGATAAGTGTTGCAAAATCCTTGGTACGCAATGTGCTGTTAATTCATGCTTCTTGGCACGCAAGGCCGAGCATCTCGAAGTAACGATGATTCTATTTTCACTTGTATAGTTGTGATTGTGGTGAACCAGAAAAAGATTCATCCACATGAAAAGCCCATGGAATGCATTCAGTCCGTGCACACAAGATCTTTCAATGAGTAAAATGAGCTTGATCCCCTGGCTTATGAGTGTATGTTCAGTGATTTGTAGGAGGGATTTGGGGGCTTTAACATGTGCGTCTACTGGCAGAATGTCCTTTAGACACTGGTGCGGCACGCAGTTATGGCCTCAACACCTCATTGTTCCTGGTGCCTGTGTGAGGCTGGGATGCTGAGGCTGCTGCTACTGCGCGTCTTCGCCTCTACCCTCAGAGGACACAATTGAAAACAGAATTAATGATATAAGGTCATCATAATATTAATAGCAGATGATGTTAAAACTGCATCGATAGACCCTCTGGACAGTGAGACATAACTTGGACAGTGCACTCAAGCTCGTAAGTCATCTTAAATCTCTGAGGTGTTGCAGTGGTTTCACCCGATCAGCTCTGTAGGAACCACATTAGTTTCTTTTGGAGCTCCTCTATGCGCTCTCCCTCCAAGATGTTCAATAATACTTCTGGCAGTACTATAGGCTTTATATCATCATTACGGGGATGTCTTTATTGCCATATAAAGTAATTAAGAAAAATACCTTCCTTCCCTCCCTGCCTCCTCCGCCCTCTGGAGCTGGCTGCTCAACACTTACCAAACCGTCCACACAGGGCTTCTCGTTTGGGTGAGTGTAATTGAGCGCTGGCAGACGTGTGCGTGTTCCCTGATTGCACCATGTTCCTCCAGAAGCAAGGTTTATGTTTCATCATGCGCTTGTCCACCGCACTCCATAAAAAGCAAATAAACTTTGCACTGGCAATGGCATAATAATGACAGAGTTGGCTAATGAGTGAATTAAAGAGTCATAAATAAAACTGTGCCCCCTGACTGCAATGTGAATTTCTTACATCAACTTAAAATACACTTTCTACAGTAGGTGCCCTCATTTAACCACTGCTCTGTACAGTACCTTACATAACAATACTTACTGTCTTTTTAGGGAAACTGGGCTAAAAGTGTACATCCGCTGATGGCAGATCTCCAGATCTAGTGTACAATATCTCCATCTCCCATTTACCAACATAGAATGGAGGTGAACGTGTTGAAAAACTCACTGCCGTGCCCTGTCTTATTACTGTAGCGGGGGCAGGAGTATAAATTAAATGGAGTTGAATGAGTGACTTTGGCAGGTCTCTAGTTGGTGTGGTTTGGGCTGCTCCCAGTGCAGCATAGAAGCAGCCTGGCAGTGGTTTGACTGTTTGACTGGGCCTGCTCTTCTCTTTCACACCAGCTGTCCGTGGCGAGCAACGGGAGCATATAAAACCCTCGCTTCTCTCTGTCCCGTCTGAACGTATTCCCTTTCCTGCAGCAGCAGCATCTGCCCGATTCCATTGGACATTCCTCTTGCTTTTATTGAAGTTGATTCATCCAGGGTCGGTCATAGTATTTAAAGCAAAAGAAGTATGACTAGATTGGTAAACTTTCATTTGAAAGTTTATCATCCCATTATGTTTGGCAAAATGACTTTGAGCTGCACTCTCGCTGAGGTTTTGCTTTTATCCCATGCCTATGCCAAACATTCAGTAAATGTGTTCCACGTGTTGAAAAGGGAATCCCAAGAACATTAAACCAAGTGTACCATTTATTAAGCACTCTCCGTTCAGCGTGGTAAAAGAAACAAAGTTGGGTACCAGTGCCAGAGTGTATAAGGCTCAGACACAGGCATGATAAGTGGGGGGGAAGAGAATTAGACGTAGACAGTATGGGAGGCTAATAGCATTTAAGAAAGAATCTGCTTGGGCACACTAGATCCAAGCATCAGAAATGGTCTATACACAGTTAGGGTGTGCCTGTTTCATAATGGACTCCCCCCCCCCCCCTTTGCCTAATGCTTGCTTTTGTAGAAGATTGTTTATGCGCTTTGAAGGTATGCCAGGCTTCTGTAACAAAAAGAGGTGTGACTGGTTGTTGTGAACGTGCAGGGGAAGTGGCTGAGTGAGGCGCTCAAGAACAGAAAGCATCTCCGCAGCATTGGCGCTTTGATGTGGCTGGCTCTTTGAAGAACTGACACCATTCTCTCATTTTCACAGTGCCTGGAGCCCTGCAAGGAATCCTGGGACCTGAAGGAAAACCAATGCCAGGATTTATGCGAGGTATGTCACTACCACAACTATTGTCGTCGCCTCAGACTCAAGTGTTTGAGCTTTTCATACTTAGTGGGAAAATTCAATAAGAGGAAAGTTTGAGAGGTGTGTGAAGTAACTCTCTGTAATGACATTCTGTGAATCAAAGTAAATGTACCCACCGCTACGGTGAGTCATAATCTGAAAAGTAAACAGGACAATCCCTGTTAGTTCACAGCTGCCTGTTTACAGCCAGGTTGGAATTAAAAAGGAATCTGACGTATATTTTCCTTTTCCTCCTCCTCATCCCTCCCCCACTCCTCAGCCACTCTTTCCCAAGAAGCACTACGAGTGTCTGACGAGCTGTGAGTTCCTAAAGTCAGTAGAGGGAGGGAAACAAGGTGACTGTCCTGCCCCCGAGAAGGCCAGCGGTTTCGCAGCAGCCTGCGTGGAGAGCTGTGAGGAAGATGGAGAGTGTTCAGCAGTGAAAAAGTGCTGCTCCAACGGCTGTGGTCACACCTGCCAGCTGCCGAAGAACCTCTACAAAGGTAATTCTAAAGGTCAAAACTCCACATTGCATTACAATAAATTGAATTTTCTTTAAATGTATAGTGCTTTGGATGCAAGTTCTGGGCTATCATCAATCTTCTTATTATAATATTCATTTAACAAATAGAAATATGGAGACATCATTAGAGGGGTCGCTCATGGTGACAAATCTACACATAATTAGCGCCTGGAAATGCAGCTCCCCTTAGCGACCAGCTGATGAATCGTTTTTTTAAGCTGAAAAGAGAGTGATTTATGAATTTGAATGTTGCTCTGTTACTGTTAAAAGCAACTGTTTGATAACAAGTTTTTCATACAACTCAACATTGATATATCTTTTAAGTTAATACCAACTTAAAGTGGACCTATCATGCTATATTTGAACAATATATTGTAGAGCCATACCTATATAAAACATGTCTGTGAAGTTTTTTTTTCAAAATACCAAACAGATCCTGCATTTTAGCCATGCCTCATTTCGCTCTATTTGCTCTTTTCCAGCCCTGTTTTTGCAGGGGGCTAATTCCGGTTGTACAGGCAAATTACAAATTTAGAAGGCGGCTGTTTTAATTCGTTTCACGGCCAGTTTCCAGAAAAAATCACAGTAAATAACGTCGAAATAATTCTGTTTACTTATTACTGAGATATATTAAATATATTTCTTGATTTGGAGTTTCGGGAATAGGACCTGTCCGGTTCGGTCGTACTAGAGTCTCGTGCGAGGGAGAGGACGGTCCCCTCTGCACCAGTCAACGGTCGAGTATAACGTAATTTTC